>NC_031951.1:3979822-3981064 GCF_000303195.2 Fusarium pseudograminearum CS3096
AAGGCGGTGACTTAGTCTAGGTAGGTTGCTGCTCTGAAAGGTACGTACAGGCGGGCTGGCAAGGCAAACACGGTCTGGCGCGGCCGGGAAGAAGCAGCTCAGTGAAGTGGAGGTCCACGTTGACTGAAGCAGCCTGAGAGCTGTGGCGTCTGAGGCGCAGCATGTAAGCGGGGAAAGATAGGGAGAACATATATATAATTAAGGGCTAATTATAAAGGCCTATAACTAAAGTGGCCTAATTACCTAGCCTAATAGGTCCTTAGGGAGACCTAAGGTACCTATTAATTAATATTACCCTTTAAGCCAGTTAAATATAAAAGTATCTATATATACCTTTTTAAGTCTTATTAAAGGTCTTTTAATATTTTT
Organism: Fusarium pseudograminearum CS3096; assembly: GCF_000303195.2. Taxonomy (NCBI): domain Eukaryota; kingdom Fungi; phylum Ascomycota; class Sordariomycetes; order Hypocreales; family Nectriaceae; genus Fusarium; species Fusarium pseudograminearum. The sequence goes on from NC_031951.1 coordinate 3,980,192, forward strand.
TTAATTATTATATATTATTTAGGATTTTTAATTATTTTTTATTATTTATTATTTATTTTTATCCTTTAAGTCTTTTTAATCTTTTATAAGATATTTTATATTAAATTAATATATAAAAGCTATATATTTTATAAGTAAAAAAGGCTTAATAAGGCTATTTATAATTATATTTTTAAATAATATATAAATAAATATAAAATAGCTTATTTTAATATATTAAATTACCTATTTATAATAAAAATTAATATATTTTATATAAGCCTAATTATTTTTATTTAAAATTACTTTATAGATATTTTAAAAGTCTATATATAAAATAAAAGGTAATTTCTATTAATACTTTATCTATTTAATTATATTAATAATCTATATAAGTAAAAGGCTAATAAGTATTAAATTAATAAACTTTACTTTAATTATTAATATTATAATTATACTCTATTAAATACTTTTTTAATATATTAAATTAAATATAAATATAATAATATAATTAATTATAAAATATTAGATTTCTTTATAATTAATAGAAAATAAATCTATATATATATAGAGGTTAAAGTTATTAATATTATATTTATTTTTAAAGCTAATTTTAAAAGAAATAATACTATTAATATACCTTATTAAATATTTAAAAATAATATTATAAATCTCTATAAAATTAAAATTACTTAATAATAGCTTTTATATTATATATATAATATTTAATTATATTTCTATTAATAAGTAATTTAAATTTCCTATATATTTTTACTATTTAATAGTTAATATAATAGCTTTTATTAATTTCTAATTATAAGGGATTTTTATATATAATAGTTAAAAAGACTTAACTTTATTTAATTTACTATTTATAAACTTTTTAATAATCTT
>NC_031951.1:3981164-3981987 GCF_000303195.2 Fusarium pseudograminearum CS3096
AATTATATTAATCTTATTAATAACTCTATTAGCCTTAATAACTAAATAGGCTATAATATCTATATTATTAATATAAAGGATTAAAAGGATATTATTATTATAAGTAAATATATATACTTTTATATTAAATAGTTTAAATCTAAGCTTAACTAAAGTAATTATTATAATTTTAAATTACTATAGTAATATTACTATAAAGCTATATAAGGTTTTATTTAACTTATAAACCTTATTAATATTATCCTTAAAGCTATATAGTTAAATAATATAAATATTCTTTTTAGCTTTTAAATTAAAAAAAGTAATAATTATATTATATTATTAAACCTTAAGGTCTTAAACTGCTATAATTATAAGGAAAATATAAAAAGATATTATATAGGCTATAGCTATATATAGATCTTTTATAATATAATCTCCTTTCTTTTAATCTCTTTATATAACCTATTAGGCTTATATATAAGGTTTTTTATTCTCTAAGAACTTCTAATTATATACCTATTTACTATTAAGTATTTTAACTTTCTTAAGTTATTTTATTAATATTTAAGTTTCCTTTTTAATAAGGCTATTAATTTATTTAATTTTAATAATTTTCTAATAGGTTTTATAATTATATTATTTCCTAGCTTATCTTTAAGTCTTTAAGATAGACTTATTAATAAACTATTTAATTATTATAGCTATAAAAATAAATTATTAGTCTTTTTTAATTAATTTATTATATTCTTTAAATAATTCTTCTATAGGTTTATTATTTAAATTATTAATTAAACTATTATATAAATTATTAAATAAATTAATATTATTATTATTATTATTA
>NC_031951.1:3982087-4011873 GCF_000303195.2 Fusarium pseudograminearum CS3096
AATTTAAATTAATTAATATTATAGTTATATTAACTTATAAAGTATTAATATCTTTTAAGTTATTTTTTTTATTATAATAATTTAAATTTATTTTTATTAAGTTTTTTTATAAAGTAATTTTTAAATAGTAAAATAATATAATATATTTTAACTTTAATTAAAATAAAAATAATATTATTAATAAGATTTAAAAAATAAAAACTTAAAAAGTAATCTTTTTTATTTTACTTATTATAATAATAAAATATATTAAAAAATAAAAATATTATTAAATAGATTTAAATATAATTAAAATATATACTATTTAATATTATAAAAAAGTAAATTTAATAAATTATTTTATTTTAAAAAAAATAAAATAAAATAAATTATAAGATTATTAATTTAAATTTTAAAGGAAATTTTTAATAAAATTCTAAAAAATATAAAAATAAAAAATAGTTTAAATTTAATTAAAAAAAATACTTAATAATTATATAAATAAGAACTTTAAAAATAGCTAATATAATTTAAGGTATAAATATAAGTATATAACCTATAAATAGGGAAAAATAGGGAAAATATATATATAATTAAGGGCTAATTACAGAGGCCTATAACTAAGGTGGCCTAACTACCCGGCCTAGTAGGTCCTTAGGGAGACCTAAGGCACCTACCAGCCAACACAGCAGATAGCTCAGGTTGTGCTAGGTAAGCTCACAGTTTAAGAAACCCAGAGTAATGATCTCACTTACCTCTGTAGCTTCAGCTGTAGGAACGATACAAGGGTGACAGATAGGTACCTAGATATATTTGGCGTCGTGAATCACAGTCTTTACAGCACGACTTTTCAAATCCGCATAGCAGGTTGAAGAAGTGGCTGAAGAGCTTGGGGCTTGATACTACCTGACTTGCTCGACGCAACTTGATTGAAACTAATGCCCTGTAATTTACGGATAGTATTAGATGGTTTTACCCTTCAGGTAATAGATTCGATATTCTGTCCGTAGAAGCTTCTAGTATCCATATCCATACCTTGGTAGGCACTAAGGTAAGGAACATCTTGTGGTAATTGTCATGGAAATCATTCATAACTCATGGTTGCCTACCTGCCCGAGTCCCCCCTTCCTACTCCATACTGCCCGTAGACTCAGCTCAAGGCCCCCTACACTGTAACCCCGCCGTGCCCGGGCACGCTTTCGTCTTTATTAGCTGCCTGCTTACATCACCGCCAACCAAGCTCAACCTCCCCGCGATCGTCTTTGATCAATAGTTCACAACGTTCCTGGTTCATACCTACATAAACTTTGCATCGCTATTTCTTACAGGACTCTACCTATACCATGGCAACCAACGTCGTTGTGATAGCATCCGACTTGCGGCGGGCTACTATCAAAGTCACGCCTGGAACCTACCTAATTGATGTATTGGAGGAAGCATGCCGAAGACTTAACCTCTCCAGTGACAAATATCTCGTCAAGTGAGTCCATGCACATCCTATTACTTTCTTTGGCCAGATATCAATAACATCTTCTTTCAGGCACCGGCAAAAAACAGTCGATCTTTCCATCCCTTTTCGTACTTCTGGTCTAAGTCCTGGCGCAAAGCTCGAGCTTGTGCAGAAGTCAAAAACACCCTCCGCCATTCAAGTCGCTCTTCAAATCCCACCCCCCGATGGTCGCGAAATACCAGGTGGAAGGCTGATCAAAAAGTTCCCCAGCGATCTGACCATATGGAAGGTTCTACGCCAATTCGAGAGTGGCGAGGCGAGTAATGGAAAGAACATCAACATCACTGCCCGCGGGGTTGCGTGTATGGAAAACAGCTCAGGAAGCGGCAGCGGGCAGTTGCATTACGAAGAACCCGTCTTGAACATTATGGGTAGAGAACTCTCGTCTTTCACAGACTTCCAGAAGACACTGTCACAACTCGGATACAACTCTGGAAGCGTTTTGATCAGATTGTCCTATCGCCAGACAGACAAGACACTATTCGACGCCATGACAGAAATCGGCCAATTCTTCAAGGAAACAGACGAAGAATACCAGAAGGAGGAGGCACCAACAACACAAGAGGCCGAGCTTGTTTCAACCGAAGAAGTAGAGAAACAAGAAGAGCAAGCACCACAAGAGGTAGCCGACTCCAAAATGACGGATGTCCAGGCAGAACAGTCTCCGGCGGTGATTCCGATTCAGCAGGAGAAAGGACCCGAGACTGTTACAGAAGATGATATGGAAGTCGAGTCTTCTCAGTCTAATGACCCACTGGCACCTGTAAACGTCTTCCTCGCACCTTCGGGGTCAACGCCCGCAGCAGCTTTGGCTCCTGCTCCCGAAACAGACTTCGCTCCCACCATTGCGCATGCGCAGCTCCACCAAGCTCGATTGCAGGAAAACTCAAGAAACAGGCGACTACTTTCGGATAAAGAGTTAGAAGAGAAGGCTGCTGCAGAAGCCGCCAAAATCAACGCTATCAAATCCATTCTCGTCAAGGTCAGATTCCCAGACAACACCAGTAGCGATTGGGAGGTGAGCCCATCGCATAGTGGACAGTTCCTGTACGACGCTGTTCGACATGTTATGGTCCATAACGACCAGCCTTTCCATCTTGTTCTTCCCGGAACCAAAATCGTGATCAAGGACGACCCCAGCTCCAGCAATGGACTGATAAAGGCCTATAAAATGTCTGGACGCACTCTCATTAACTTGGTCTGGGATGATGTGGTGCCATTAGCTGTGCGGAAAGAAGCTTTCCTCAAGGCCAATATCGCTCAACAAGGTCAACAAGTCAAGGTCCCCGAACCTGTCACTCCTGATGAGAAGGATGAGGATGTTGCCGTGGCTCGGCCAACACCAACAGAGAAGGATGAGGGATCGGGAGATAAAATTGCGAAAAAAATACCCAAGTGGCTCAAGCTGGGGAAGAAATAGGCGGCTACTACATGGGTAATAAAAGGTTGTTGGAAACATTTTCGACAAGCATTAATGATCATCATCGGCGTTGGAAGTATCACACAGTAAACCAGAAGTTAGTCAGCGTAATGCACAGCCATCGGCATCATCATATTCATGTTGTACGACAAACTTCACACTGAAAAGATAAACGGCTGTCACAAAGTAAACTGGTAGGAGCGTGGCTTGATCATTATGCCATAAATTGCTTGAAAGTGTTGGTATTCCGGTGAGCCGCAGCTTCTTTACCACGGAGCATCAAAGCCGTTAAATTTTTAATTGATCATACCGTGACCACGCCAATCCATGCGAACCCCATTCGGTTCCAGATTCCCAGAAATCAGATTAAGCGATTTAGTGACCAGCACGGCGAGACTCAGCGATGACACGCTGGAGCTCGTCGACCTTGGCCTTGGCACGGCCGAAGGTACCGAGCTGTGACATGAGTTAGTATGTATATCGGGAAACGTTTCGGTGTTGCTTCTGCGGTTCGACGTACTCTCTTCTTGGCGAGCTTACGGGCACGCTTGTCCTTGGAGTTGCGGAGCAACTCGATGACTCGGCGCTCGTAGGGAGCGAGGCTGTTGAAAAACGATGGTCAGTAAAATCTTGACGCAAGTTTGATGTGGCTCCTCCTCATCCGGCAAAATCGAGAGCGAGTACGGACACAGAAAGCCGCACCAGCACAAGTAACCAATGCCCAGTCGGTTCATCCATCGTATATCCGTTCTCCCAGCTCGATTCCCCATCTCCTCAAAGCAAAATTGTATTGACTTACCCAGCAACCTCCTTGACAACCTCGCGAACGAAAGCGGTGCGCTTGCTCAGGTGACCCTTGGTTCGGGAAACACGGGGCTTGACAACACGGGGGGTGGTTTTCTGTAATATCGGCGACAAATGTCAGCGTCCATCGTCTGCTAGTTGGATTTCGTCGCGCCGTCATCCGTCGCGAAGGCGAAGCAGAGATCCTCCACGAGGTGAGACTGCGACAGGTAAACGTACGTGGCCCTTGTTGAGGCCAACGGCCAGACCGGACTTCGCGGGGGTATCAGCGGCCATTGTTGCTGGATGGGTTAGTCGAAGGGTTGATCGAGAATAATTTCCAACACGAAGAGGGATCACAAAAAGACGGAGAGGAGTTAAAAGTTTTCCAATCTGTGGGTCACGTGCCGGAGGGGTAAATTTTTAGCGATGTGGCTGGCTTGTGGCGTAAATGCAAATTGGGACCTCGAGTTACCAAACACTACTACAGACCTAAGATAAACTTGTAAGGAAGACCTTTTCATCGTCCAACATCAATATAGATAATTTCTATTAATATTAATTGATGACATGATTTAACAAGAGGGAGCTCGCACTAAAGACAAAGTATTGATCTTCTCGACTGCCGATGAATGCCAAGGCTCTCCTGGGTACAGCTCGCTTCTTAGAACACCTGAGATACCCGGATTCGATTGAGCATCCACGCATTGGGGCAAACAACAACCTCCTTCGAGAGATGAATTGTTGACGCAACGAGGTAGTAGATAACCTGTCAGGCTCGTCCCCTGCTACCGTTACTTGGTTACCTCCCAGCCTCTCAGACCCTGATGTGGGAGATCACTTAAGGGTATGATTCAATGCACATTATGATCGGCAACCGAGTCTCAAAGAGTGCATCTCGCAATCCTATCTGTGTCTAACAGGAACGTGCAGACACACCTCCAGACTTTCAGTGATCGCTTCTCAATCCAATCAATTTTCATGACGACATCACGCTTCTATTATTGTAGCACTCGACGGGAATAGCATCGTTTCACACTCTATCCGTGACCAACAGACAACTAACCGCTGAGATACTGGCAAACGTGCGCTGTCCATACAGAGGACAAATCCACTATTAAACCTCCGGCCCAGCAAACATGAAACATGATCGGCATCCAATCAATAACACTGCCTACTGACGGATCCTCACCTCTAATCCGTAAACTCTATGTCTGCTTTGCGGAATCAGGAAGATCAGCAGGTGAAATCAGATTACACGAACACGCCGAAGGGGATGACAGGCCCGTTTTAATGATATGCTGGGCCGCGTGTTCGGTAAGGCAAGGAGAAGCCAACCAGAGAGACTACTACGACTCTGACGTCGTGTTCTCCATATGGCTTGCTCGATAGGTTTATAACTAGTCATGTCTCGACGTGAAAATCCATCACTTTCTTTAAAGTAGGTATATCTCACTACCTTCTTCATAACCTTATCGTCTTTACTACTACTCTGTTGCCTCCAACCTTGATATTCAATATTTTACAAGACCCGTACTCTCACGATGCATCTCGGACTCGTTATTCTCTCTGCTCTCCCTGCTACCTGGGCCGCCCATGCCTATGCCGTCCCCCAGAGCTTGTCAGCCGCCGAGGACAACGGCTGCACACTGCCTGATACCTACCATATCCGCAACTTCAAGGCAGAGTCCAAGGATGGCGGAAAAACCCTTACTGGCTTCGATTTTACATTCCTGGACGAAGACACAGATCTGACAACTCCCTGCCACAAGAACTCTTCCTCAAAGCCTATCACCGGGATGGGCACCGACCGATTCGCGTGCGATGACCGCGCTGTCGAGTTTCTGTGGGACGGTGACTATCAGAAACTTTGGATGATGGAGAAGGTCTGCAGCCAAGAGGATGGGTAAGTAACCCCGATATACCAGTTAAAGATATCTTGGTTGTTAACATATTGTATAGGAGCCTACCATACGAGGCCAGCGGAAGCGTTATGCTCCCTCTCAAGTGTTCCAGGACTGGCAGTTGCACAACCAACTCAACAGACCACAAGTCCGGTTTCACTAGCCTTCAGCCGTCCAGACAGCCTCCAGTCTAGATACTTTGATTTGTACGATATGGGATCTTGTAGTTTTTCTGGCATGCTGTGTCAGGGGTAGAGTGTTATAAGCACGACTCTTTTGGTTATTCGAGCCACATGAGAGACGGGAAATTCGGAGCTTCAGGCTCGAAAATGAAACATAATGTCTTTTTTGATGATAGACTAGAAATAGAATATTCAACATTCAGTTCCCGGCCCAATACATAAAATCATTCGTAACTGAGATGCATGGTGAATTGTTCAGGAACCCTTCGTGGAATGGTCCAACTGCCAAGGTACTAAAGCGGGCCTAATAGAGAATCCGGGGTAGGACAGGCTCATTCAGCTACTCACAGCCCCTCAATTCTCGGGAACCTCTGCATTGCTGGTCATTTGGCAGGCTAATCAGGTACTGCTCATCACGGTCAAAGAAGGTATGACCTCAACAATTTGAGGTGTCACTCACGAGACCTGTCAACCCTGATCTTGACGTCTTCACTTGATCGACTCGAGATTCCATCGTCTCTTTTCTGGGAGCTAAATTAGATTCCTCAACAAAAATAATCGCCTTTATTATGCATAAGTTCGCTGTTGTTCCCTCCTCTCCTAATGCAGACTATCACTTATGAGCTATTGACCTGCTATTAAGCTTGGATTCATTCCTCCCGACATTTTCAGAGCGCAGTGTACGTCTATAACCACGTTTACGACTCGTCTTAATTACATACTCTCACCGCAAATCCCAATCCGTTATGCGGTTCAAACTTGCGGATTCATTGCGCTTTTTCACCGTTCAGCTCATATTGGCTACCTCGACTCTCGCTCTCAGTAATCCTGGATCATCATCGCAAAAACACAGCCCCAACCCAAGTGCACCGTCACCGAAAGGCATTTCAGTACCCTTCTTTGCGAATCTCGAACGTCTATCACGACTTGTAGACATCGCCTACTGCATCGGCACAACGGGCGTGAGAAAACCATTCAACTGCGTGTCACGATGCAATGACTTCCCCAGTCTATCTCTCATCAACGCATGGAACACTGGCCCTTTGCTAAGCGACAGCTGCGGATATATCGCCGTAGACCATGGGGTGACGCAGCATGGTGATAGCGGTGACTTGACCGCTGGCGAGCCTGCTATCGTAGTAGCCTTCCGTGGAACCTACAGCATTGCCAATACGATTGTCGACTTGAGCACTGTTCCTCAGGAGTACGTGCCATACCCATCCCCAGATCATGGTGGCAGTGAGCCTCCCGACGAACCCGAACACACATGTACGAATTGTACTGTACACATGGGCTTTCTCCAGTCATGGAAGAATACTCGACAGTTCGTTCTTCCACAACTGAGACAGCTAAGATTACAATACCCCTCTTATCCGATACAGCTCGTCGGGCACAGTTTAGGGGGCTCTGTTGCTTGTCTTGCTGCACTGGAACTGAAGGTGTCGCTGGGGTGGGAAGATGTTATTGTCACCACGTTTGGTGAGCCACGCGTCGGAAACGAAGGTCTAGCCCGCTTCGTGGATGAAGTATTTCATCTAAATGATGATAATCACCCAGAAGGGCGCGAATTCAGGCGGGTAACTCACAAAGAAGATCCTGTGCCTCTTCTGCCTCTAAGTGAATGGGGCTACAAATCACACGCGGGCGAGGTATACATCGCCAAGCAAGAACTGACCCCTTCCGAGTCTGATATCTACATGTGTATCGGCGATAACGACCCCAAGTGCATAGCAGGAGCAGATGATTCGTTATGGATGACTATCCGCCGGTTGTTTCACACTAGAAGCCTTTTGACGGCCTCGGACAAGTTGGCGGAGCCAAATGGTTTCCCTTCGAGATTCAAGCTGTGGCAGCTCTTGTTTGCGCACCGGGACTATTTCTGGAGATTGGGACTTTGTGTACCTGGAGGAGATCCCGCAGACTGGGGTAGAGGGCGATATCAAGGTTTAGGCCCAGATACTGAGGAACTGTAATTTTGCTTGGCGTTTACAAGTTTGCGAAAAGCCTTGTATTGACGATACCTTTAATGCATTATTAATTAGGTGGTTTAACTTGACAACAAGCGAGTAGTGTTTACCGATAGGCATCTTGTGTTTTCTAAGTTATGAACATGTTTGTGAGCGCGATCGTCAACCGAAAGACATGACAACCACAGTAACGTAACTTTCAACTTGGCTGGGTGTTGTATACCAGGCTGTTGGCTCTTACTCGGAACGGATACGGATACACTACGATTTTCCAGCTGCCAACTCACGGTCCCCGGCCACTCCCGCAACGACCACGGGCTAGACCGAACGGAAAGCTCCACAAGTTAAGTTAATATGTCAGGTAAAGACAGGGTCATTCGAGATCAAATGACCACAAGATGTCTTCGTATTGATTAAGTTTTGTGAGAAGAAAGAAAAGAAGAAAACGCCGGAAATACGAAGTCTATTTCAACCATAGTATCTGTGTCAACTTGATATGGAGTGTGCAGTCAACTTCTAACACCCATTCACACATCTGGCCCGCATATTCACCAAGAGAGAAACGAAATCCATCTACAGATATGTACTCTATTATGAGCTGAACGGTACTCTGTACTTGAGGCAAAATTGGTTCCGCCTTTGGTGGAACGTGGGCTTCGGTTGATTACAGATGGGTCCGTGGGGACTAGAAGAGAGTCATTCTATCAGTAATAAGGGGTTGCTCAAGATGACGAGCGAGCTGCATTGCACTGACTTCTTTAACGAACTGTGTCGGATTGTTTGAAGAAGGATCTGTTAGCTGGTGAGTTGCTAAAACCATTTGACAACTACAATTGCACCACTACTACGTAGTTGAGTGCAGTTCATAAAACAGGCTAGGATATCGTCTAGAACAAGATAAAAGAGTTCCCGCATCCAGGTTCGTGGATTTCTCGACGCTTGCGGTATGGGATGGGTCGGGTTGCATTTTCAAGCGGAATGAGTGTCCATCTTGAAGAAACATACAGGGATAGTTCTGTTGATACACAGTAACAAGATGGGCAGATCTCGAGATTTGACAGTTGACTGATACGTAGGGTAGATAGGTAGTGATTGACATGACAAGTTGACAACTCACGGCATTGCCTCTGAACTGTGCTGTGCATGAGCCTGACTTCAAATGAATTGTTTGAAATGAGTATTATCGTAAACTTACTCCATGTTTCAGCGAGCGGGACCGAGCCTGATACCAACATCGCAACAGTTGTCTCAGAGTTAGGGTCGAGAACAGAGTCATAAAGTTCAAGTTACTTTGCGCTGGCTAATAGTAGGTGGTTGGGTTGGATGAGTCTTACAGACGCTGGAGTGGGCGGCTAATATAATTACAAGGCGGACGAGCCCAGCCTAGGAAATGAGTTCATCTCACTCTCGCCTTGTCTCTAGGAGTTTCATGAGTGGGAGAAGGCACCTGAATGGTAGGCTCCCACCTTCAATCTAAAACTCTTCTCTCAGGTCTCAGTCTTGTTTGATTCGTTGTGAGACACGAATTGCTGTTGTGGCAGGCATAGATAACCAAACAGGGGGGATGAATGGATCCTTTCCCAACTAAGCCACAACGAGGCTGACTTGACGGGATCCTATCTCATGCAAAAGGCAGATAGCATTGTGATTTCACCAAGTAAAGACCCAGCAATCGACTCTACCTGAACTGGTTTGTACATGATTATTGCTAAGCAAAGTGAATATCTATCTACCTGCCAGTAAAGGGGACTCGATTGTAACGGAAACATGAATGAATCAACGGAACATGACGTGCCAGGACCATCCAGATCAAGAACCTGGGCTGGATTTGTTTTGTTTGTAGTAGCACAATAGAAGAGGGGTGAAGGAGATGGAAGCTTTGCGTGTCGTCACCTATTCCTTTTTTTAAATTTTTTTTTTTTGCACTCACGTGGCTGGTTTTCATTGTTCGCATTCAATTGGTGCCTACTACTAACCTGGCAGGTGCCTGGGCAGGTGTAATAGTACCTTAGAACAGCCTGCAATTTCTGCCCATGGAGTCGTCGATTGAGGGTGCAATTTGGGTGAGGCGGGCAGCTATATTGCCCATATTTCAGTCTAAACTTTTCAACGGGGATGTGTTCCGCTTGACGGGGAGATTCAGTAGCTTACCCCCTTTTTTTTCTCTTCTTGTCTGATTTCCTCTCTTCAAATCGCTAAGTACATAGTGTCGGTTACGTTGAATATCAGAGCGGTGACTGGGTTCCATGTGAGTGAGAACGGCACTAACAGGTTTACCCGACTTGCCTCAGCTGCTCGGGTAGGCATGAACTGCACTGTACTTCAGAGAGAGAAGCGAGCGGTGTCGAGGTAGCCCGGTGAGAAAAAAGAAATCAACAAGTCCACATCAACATGACCAGGGCCGTCCACCTCTGCTATGATGTGCTGTTGTTAGCGATGTGAACCCCCAAACCGCTGGCGGGCAGTGGGCGTAGGTTGGCGCCTAGGCTGCCCGCCGAAATTTAATGCACAAGGTACCTACCGACCGCCGCCATACTGTGCGGCCTGCCTGTCGGGTCCAATGCTCCATTGCTGGCTCTGAGCAAATGACCCCACCTCCACAGCCCACCCACTCCCAGTCACTCTCTCGTTCTCTTAGTACCTTACCTGAGATTACTGTCGCTGGTTGCCTTTCATCTCGCTCCCTCTTCTCACCCCCCAAATCTCAACCTCCAAAAATTCCCATCTTCTTACTCAACCTCAACTTCTAACTTTCTTTTCCGTTACGACCGCTTCCTCTTTTCTATCAAACCAATACCCAAAATCTTCCACAATGGCTACTGAGGTAAGTCGCTATCCTGCTGCACCACTTTCCCCTCTTCTGGGGAAAAGGGTCTTACGTCCTTTTCCTGCTCGGCCTGTTCCCGCCGAAGCCCACACAACCCCTCAGTCGAAGCCCAACATGAGCGGCATCAACATCACGAGATTCCACGATAATTCCCGGTTCATGGCCTCTACAGCATAGTCATGCAGCTCACGATGCTCGTTTGGATCTCTTGTTCGCCCTTCATGTAGCGCTGGCTGTCTCTACCTCCAACTCGTCGCTCACTGTCCCTATCTCTCTATTAAATGTGGTTTCGATGCTAACTATCATGGTGCGATAGCGTGAAAGGTTTGTCCACATGTCCCCCGGCCGCTTCTCTCCCGACAGCATCGGTGCTCGACATCTTGTCAAGCTCGACGGGTATTCAAACGTCAAGCCACAGGACACCGTTTCGCTAACCTTAATACAGCAAGACCTTCCTCGCCCGCCTCTGCGAGCAGGCTGAGCGCTACGATGAGATGGTTACCTACATGAAGGAGGTGGCCAAGCTGGGCGGAGAGCTCACCGTTGACGAGCGTAACCTTCTCAGCGTTGCCTACAAGAACGTTGTCGGTACTCGACGTGCCTCGTGGCGCATTATCTCCTCGATCGAGCAGAAGGAGGAGTCTAAGGGATCCGATAAGCACGTTTCGACCATCAAGGACTACCGCAACAAGATCGAGACCGAGCTCGAGAAGGTCTGCCAGGATGTCCTCGACGTTTTGGACGACTTCCTTATCCCCAACGCTGCCACCGGCGAGTCCAAGGTCTTCTACCACAAGATGTGCGTTTTTATCTTCCCCGCCTCTGGCCTGAGGCCCCTCGCTTTCCGCCCTTTTTGTGCTCATGCACCAACCACTACACCCATTTCGACATTTGCGTGTTTTTTTTCTGAAAGGAAAAAAATTGCAATGCACCTTTAATTATTTGGTATCGTAGCTGACCAGGTTCATTTTCAATCTACAGGAAGGGTGACTACCACCGTTACCTCGCCGAGTTCGCCTCCGGTGAGAAGCGCAAGGGTGCTGCCACCGCTGCCCACGATGCTTACAAGGTAAGGCTAAATCCCCCCACCACAGTCACATGCCGCAAGATCCGGCCCCCTGGTGCCCCTCGCTGACAGTTGTGCCCAACCACAGAGCGCTACCGATGTTGCTCAGACCGAGCTCACTCCTACTCACCCCATCCGTCTGGGTCTTGCCCTCAACTTCTCCGTCTTCTACTACGAGATCTTGAACTCCCCCGACCGTGCTTGCCACCTCGCGAAGCAGGCCTTCGACGATGCTATTGCCGAGCTCGACTCCCTGTCTGAGGAGTCTTACCGTGACAGCACCCTCATCATGCAGCTTCTCCGCGACAACCTTACCCTCTGGACCTCTTCCGACAGCGCCGAGGGTGAGGCTGCCGGTGCTGCTGATGCTCCCAAGAAGGAGGAGGGCGAGGCTGCCAAGCCCGCCGAGGAGGCTGCTGAGGAGCCCGCGCCTGCTCCTGCCTCCTAAATCTATCAATAATCCCCTCGATACCACATGCGTCTCGGCATATAGGAACCGAGATGTATTCTCGCCCCGGTTACACTCGTCTGCCCCTGGACACACGGATAGCTGGGACTGTCTTGGGCGGGCTGGATGATAGTACGAGGCTTCTTCTTTTTGCGCGGTGCGTTGCTTTTTTTCACGGCGATGGAGAGGGAGGAATGAATCAATAAGGGTCTGGTTCTGGGAAAGGGAAAGTGTTGCGGCGTGGAATCTTTCGTCTCGTTCGTTCGTCGGACTCTTGAAGAAAATCGACCGCCAACCTCTGATGATGATGACGGCTCTTGTTTTTTTTCTTTTTACCTGGCAGATAAATCGCAAAGTTTCCCCCCTTTCACCTTTTATCCTTGGCCCATGTCTGGCACCTAGCATTTGTGTATCTCTCTCTATTCTATTCCCGTCTTGTTGTTCATTAAGAAGTGGACAGGGCCTAGCCCATCCCGATGGATCGCCACCAAAGAAGGCTTTCTCATGTTTACGGCTTTCCCCCCCTTGTCTCATGTTGTTTGTGTCTTTTCGTTCCTGTCTATCGGTCCGTTATCAGACCGTGCCCTGGTGAAAGAAGATGGAGATGAATCGTTTTCTGTTATTTCTAAAAAAAAAAAGACCACTTCCCCCCAAAGTTACACCCCCTTACATTTTTTGCTCACAGGTACCGAGAAGAGAGGTTGTGACGTTGTCTCATTTCGCTTCTTTCCTCCCGACGCCTTTCCGAAGATTCTGTCCTGGTGTCGTTTGCCCCGAAAGGTGTTTAAAGGCTTGATATGTTAGCCGCCGTTTTCCAGTTTCGTCTTCTCACAAGTGTCTAGGTCCAACTGGCGCTTATGGAATTGGCATGTCTCTTGGCACAATCGTCGCATGTCACTCGTACCCAAGATTAGAAATATTAGTTGCATGCGCGTGCTTTCGTACGCGCTTGACACTGCCTATTAAGGACATCAATTAATGAAGAATAAATACTATATCATGACACATGTCGACATGACCCCGGCTTCCCTATTAAAAATATTACTGGCGCCAGGGCTTTCGTGATAAGAGAGGGACACACATTCGTCATAGCGAGTAATGCATCAACCAGCCAGTGCGTTACCGTTCCTCGCCATCGCGGTTGAGTAATCTGGCTGCCCGTGCCAGCCTTTCTTGCTTCTCTCTCAAACCATTTCCTCGCTCACTATCCCTCTCCAATATGCCGCCCTCCTCGTCCATATCGCCACCCCTCGGCTCCCTGGTCTCAAGCCCACGGTACATAGCCGTGCGGCCATCAGGGGGTAGCTCGGCGGCGGCGGCAGCCATGTTGACAGCAGTGCGTCTCTTGGGTCCAAAGCGCCAGCTGAGTCGCTTCCACAGGCTTCGTGGTCTAGATCCAGCTGGTGATGGGGGTGTGGCGAAAGATGTATCCGGGTCGAGATCTGGCGTCGCGGCGGATGATGATGATACAGACGACGACAGAGACGGGGCCGTGGGGAGGTGGAGAGCAGAAGCGACTTCGGTTCGCCAGACATGGATGCGCTCTTGCTTTGCCGGAGGCATAAGGGGGTTGACCTTGATCCGGGGATCTGTGATACCACCCATGGTTAATTATGAGTTTGTTCAAACTTGTATTAAGGTGTCGATGTTGCTCGGTAGGGCGCGAACTTCTTTTTTGCAGTGGTCGTATGTAAGAATAGGCGACTGGTAGGAAGAAGCTGGATTATCACACTGTAGGTGATATCGTGTATTATGAGTCCGAGGCCAGCTGGATGGAACCTTGGTGTTGATATTCGATGGTTTTTCTTTTTTTTCTTTCTCTTTTGCTTCTTGTTTACTTCTCATGAAGATGTAAAATTGGCGACCAGAGTCTCAATTACTGTTTTCACATGGACATGACAGTGTTTTGTTTGCCGTCGTCGAGCAAATTCATCCGTGTACGCCAATGACTCGTGTGACCGTGAGGGAATCACACTAAAATCAATAGGTCCAAGCGTTTTGTTTCTTGCCAATTGATATCTTGAAGAAACAATGCCAAAGAAGAGCGTTGACTGATATTAGAGAGCCTGGGGGGCCAAGATGCCGGGAACAGTCAAGAAGACAAAGAGAAAAGAAAGGAGGAGTTAAGTGGATGATGGTTCCTCGTTGAAGAAAAGGACTTAAAAGGGAGAAATTGCGATCAAGGTTTACGAGAAACAAGGTAGGTAGACTCAGGTAGGAGGTAGGAACGGTTTTCTCGGTTCGAGAGTGGTTGGATTGGGAAGCTAATGGGACCACGGACCGGGGACGATCTCTCTTGGAAGGCGGGTTCTTGAGCGCGGGCCAGAAGCGAACGAACGAAACGATGAGAAGTGGAGTTGTATATAGAAGAAGGGGGCAAAGTACTGATTCGTGATGTTGAAGTCGGTTTACTAGACCTCCTGTGAGCAATTGTTTATTCCAACAGTATCAGAGAGCTCGAGCTATATTCGATGTGGAGAGAGGATGAGGAGAGGCGAGGGGGGAGAAGTGATTGAAAAGGGACGACAAGCAAGGGTGTTATGTGATTGATAAAGTGATCAACATCGGTCTAGATCCTTCAGGGTCAAGGTCTCGTGCTCAACGACAGGGTACGGTACCTACCTATCTGCTCCTATAAGAGAGAAGAACCGGAGGGCCTGCCAGCTCCTCTCATGTATCCGTATTTCAGCAGTCGACCCATGCAATGCAATACAATGCGCTCAGTATCCGTACATGCACAACACTTGCTTCTTTATACCCTACCTTCAATGACTCAAAGTCGCAGGGCAACGGAAAAGTCAGTAGTAGTTATTAGAGGATTTGAAATTGTTCAGAATGACCAAGTTCATGCACAACACAAAAGGGTTTTCACCCATTAAAAACCTAACGTGTGGATATCGGCAACATCCCATATGATCAAAAACGTTGAAGCTGGTTGCTAAACTAAATCTAGTGCTGCCTTTCGGTTCAGCCCAGGCTTAGCCTGAACTGTATCGGACAGGAATCTGGACTAGTGGTAACGAGACCGCCATTCAAGAGTCAGCAGAGTGAGTATCGTGAATCGAAACCGACCGAATATTCAGACGGCGGCGGCAAAAATCCAACAAGATCAACAACCCCAGACCTTTGCATGCAAATTGATTGGAGATTTAACATCTATTGTTTGTTTGTTTGTTTGCGGGGGGCAAAACAAGGTCATATGAGGCCTGAGCCAATCCTAAAATCCCTCCATCTCACATCTACAGGGTAACAGTAGTCTCACTCACATCTCGCGACTTTTTCATCCTAGTGGCGGCGTATCACCCGACATGCAGTTCTCTAAACGGGATCGAGTAAATTGGTTGCATCTTGGCGATCAGAATGGCTCCAACATGTTGACATACCGCCAAGCGAATGCTGGGCGCTCAGGGCTTTGCGTGACCGACTAATGAATGGCTTCACAAAAAGTGGTCACACTGATTCACTTGTTGGCTCACATGCCCTGAAACATACTCAACATGAACACCATCAACCGGTGAAGGAAACATCAAGATAACAGCTAGAATTCACCTGAACTTTTATGCCGTACCAATAGCCATGTTCCAATGCAAGACAGAAAGACAGATAAGCCTATTCCTAACATCTAAACACACCAAACCACAGTCAAACCGACCCCAAAACGCCTACGCATCCAAATACCAACTGTTTGCAATGCTATTCATTTTGTTATGCTCTTGTGCTTGGCTTCAACGTCTCCCATCCTACGTCCTGACTTTCGTCCAGCGAACCTAACAAATCAACCGACCCTTGCCCTCGGTGTTGGTTTGACTGCGATAATTGAGGCTTGGGCTGCACCGGCGGTGCGGGTCGGCGCGATGGCACCCCACCCATCATGCCACCGATCGGGCTTGATGGATTTGGACCCGTTCCATTCATCCCTTGCTTCGGCATACCTACAGGTTTCCTTGCAGCAACTCCATGGCCTTGTGATTGAGAACCTGCCATAGGACCCCCGGTTTGAGCCCTTGACGGCAAAGGTGGTCTAAAGTCTTCGTCCATGATGCTGTGACTCAACCCTGGGCTCGAGTTGGGTGAAGTTGACAAATGTGCCGGTTTCTTTGCTACTGGAGGCGCCGGTTTACCACCCTTGCTGTTTTGCGAGTACTGAGAAGCGTGCGAAGCTGCTGATGCCGACCTCAGAGGTGGTGGTAGTGGCTGCGGCTGTGTCTGTACTCTATTAAGACCAAACCCGGTGCTCGGTGCCACTCCTGATGTTCCTCGTCGAGGGGGTGGGGGTGGAGGTGGTGTCTCAACATGACCCATGGGAGTTTGATCATCCATAAGGTTGATACGTCCCACCTTGGCTGGCAATGCTGATGGATCATATGGTGGAGGTAGTTTCCGAGGCTGGATGCTCGAGGCTGATGCCATGGAGTTGGGCAAGCTCACCTTTTCGAATGGCGAGCTTGACATACTCGACAATGATGCCTTTGAGGATGACCTTGGGATGGAGATCCAGTCTGGTTCATCCGTGAGACCAAATGGATTCGAGGGACGGTTGGGATTGAGCCCAACAGCTTGTCCACTCCTAGGCTTGGGCACAGGCACCGCGGCACGAGCAGGCTGTTTGTTATCGAGCCACCATTTCTGGCGATCTGAACTCGCAGGAGGCAACCCAGGCTCGATAGAATCGTAGCCGATAAGATCTTCATCGTCACTGTCCTCACCAGTGCCGAGATGAGCCGTGGCGTCCCCAACATCCGCCTTTCGGCGTTGATACAGCTCCTTACTGATCGTTTCCCGTAACTGTTCGTCGACAATGCTCACTCTACACTCAAATGCAGCATGGACAGGTCGATGGTCAGAGAATTTGAGAGGTGCCGAGTTGTACAGCAGTTGTCTCAGGTTAGACCCCTTCCGGAGAATACGGTCTGTCCACGCAGGAATGCGAGCCTTCTCACTATATCCTAGTCAGTATATGTACGTGCAACGATACATGGATCACACGACTTACGAGGTATCGTAGTTATCGGTCCCAATGTCGAACTTGTACGTGGGTGGGAACGTAATTCGAGCTTCGGAATAAAATGGGAATGACAGCCCAGCTACCATCTGAAGATTGAGCTGGTCGTTCTCATACAGCGTCTCAAAGTCACGCTTCTTCACGAGAGCTCGTGCGGTCTCTGAATTGAGACCAATACGATAGTTGAAGTCACCTAACCAGATCACAGCGTCTGTTCATGTCAGTATAATAGCACGATGCAGTGCAAGGGACATCGAGTTACACTCACCATGGTCATCAATTCCACGATTCCTCTGGAAACGTAAACCGTGGTGGATCGTGGCGTAATCACGGTTACGTTCGTCGTAGTTAGAAAATCCAGCGGCTAAATGAGCCGTGACAAAACAGATATGAGTGTTGGCGTAGTCGAATCGAATTGCCACTGCACCCTTGTTTCCAGCCATGCCTGACATACCCGTCTTCTTTACGCTGCCCTCGACGTTCTTAATGCTGGCCAGACTAGGCGTCTTGACAAAAATGCATAGTGCTGCACCGACAAGTTGCCCACTTCGTAGCAGCACATATCTCTCACCCCCTAACCGCTTCTGTCGCTCGTTTAGGTTACGTTTTACAGCTTGTTCCCACAGATTCTTCCGTGATGGATCGCTGTTCATGATCTGTTGAGGACTGAGCTCGACGATCTCTTGGAATCCCACCACAAATATATCCGGCTGGGCGTTACCCAGGGTTTCTGGGAATAACCAAGGACCAAGATCATCGTCGACGCCTTCGGTACGTCCGTTGAGATTGAAAGTGCCAACCCATATGGTGATGCTGTTGTAAGAAGTGAATTCGCCACTTCTCTTGGCCAGCTCTGATGATACGAAGTCGCTGATGGGATCGAACAGAAGAACCGGCGCTTGCCCAACAAGACGACCTAGAAGCATATCAATGGTGATCTGACGGGACGGGTCGAGAAAGTTGTTGTGGTAGATACGCTGCACAGATTTGCGTACGTCGGCGACAGCTCCGGCCAGTGACATTTTGCCATGGCGTGTAAACGATGACTTGAGAGCGCCTGTTCCGGCGTAGGTTTTGGACAAGGAATCGCCATTGTCTGCCCAGAGACTGGAATGTCTCATCCAGAAGTCGGACGCGGCGTATTCGCCCCGGTGTCCCAGGAAAGCCTCGACTGCCATTTGCGAAATCATTGTCTGTATGAGATTGGTTCGATCGAGACAGTCAAGACAGTTGGTTCGGAAAACACCCTCCTGTTGAAGCACGACCACCATGCGCGCATGTCCAGAGCTATCCTGATCATAGCTTGGCTCGTTTGTCTCCTCTGCAAGGAAGTATGCGAACCCATCAGTAGAGTTTTCAATATAGCGGCGAATATCCCGAGCGGCCTCGTATCCAGCAGGTCCTTTCGTCTCGGCGTGAAAATCGTAATTTGTCTCTCGTAGGAGAGCGTGGTCTGAAGATCCATCCTGTCCTGCGCGGCTCAAAGGGCAATGTCTGATGCCATTATGGTATAGGTTACTGAGCTCGACCTCACCCGGCTTAGTCTCACTAAGAAGGTTGATGACATGAACTGCTCCATAGGATTGCTCAAGCTCCTCAAAATGTTTGTTGAAAGCAGGTTGAGTCCCATCTGGAGATCTGGTAACTGTGATCTTCTGGCGACCTGGAATAAGGTCGGCCGCCTGCTCCCAAAACACTGGAACAGACCCACGCACTTGAGCATACGAAAACATTGTCCCTGCTGGACTCCAGAAAGTGGTTTCAGTTTCGACAAAGTTTGCTACATGCCCATCATCGTCGATACCTCGTGAATTGAAGCGAGTGCCAGCTCTGCGACAAGACAACCGAGATATCAGCGTCATGAAAGAGGGCATCCCTGACTTGACATTCTTTATGGGCGAAGAGCTCAACGGGATAGTCATTGTCTTACAAAACCCACGGATTGCTGAAGTAAGTATCCGTGACGAATCGAGAGACGCCCGCTCGTGTGGCATGAGTCGAGAACGAAATTGCACAAGGGGGCTGATCATGAATGAGTTCCAGAGGAACCCATCATCGAAATTGTCAATCTCAAAGGAGTTGGAATTGATCGGTCTGCAGTTTGTCAGTAGGGTTCGCTTAGGAGCGTGGTAGCAACGAACCTATCTTGGAGTCGGTTTGTCAGGTCGAAGTCTGTACTGTAGTAAAATGTTCCGTTGCTGAGTAGGTTGCGCAACTCATGGCAAGGATGCTCCATGGCCACCTCCCTTCGACCAAGGCCTTGTCCGTAAGGACCGGACTGCACCGATGCAGCATCTGAAAACTCGGGATCGAGCGGTTCTAGAGGAACGACATCGTCATAGTCGGCGCTGCTTAGGCAGTAGAATGCGACTCCACCTATACGTTCTACCGTCTCACCAGGCCGTAGGGTTGCAGCCCGAGTCGCATGTGTAATGATGGATAGGAAGACCTCGCCGTTGACTGTGATCAAGCCCAATGTCCCATAAATCGGTCGATGAGTTAGACGACGATAGTCTTGTAGTAGGTTCTTGGAAACAGGTGCGAATTCAACCATGCATTTCGATACTACAGTCTCGCCGACGTTCCCGCGGGGTCTTGTAATCGCAGCTAAGGATGTAAGCGAGCCGTTCGCGATGGCTTCACTGGTAGACGTGGTATATCGAAATATTAGGGTATGGGAGGACGATACGATGGCGATGGATCGATGAGGGTAGTCGCGTATATATAGTTCGCATGACTTTTCGGGCGAGGGAGCCTGTGAAGACCAGGCTGGTGAGGAATGTTCCATTTTGGACAGAATGATGGATGGTATGGGACGGGACAGATAAATTCAGGGTTCAGCGCGTCCAAGCCAGCGATTGCGGAATGGATTCAAATTTAAACTTGAACCATGATCAATTGAGTTGAAGCAAGAAAAAGATGCAAATATAAGGAACTTATGAGTGATAGCAGTTGGGCTCCGTAGGGTTCAGCTGGTGTTTGGACGAAGATGAGGTTTGGGCATTATAGACAAATGTCCAACCTACTAAGGTACTTGACTGGATTGGACGCTCTGCAAATGACGTTTCTCAGCTGGGGGTCACTGCGAGAGACCCCTGGCTTCTAATAAACCAGCCAAAGGGTTAACAGAAAAGCTTGCCGCTGAGCTTGAAGGTGCAATAATAAAACCCCAAAAGGTATGATTTAAAATAGCACGAGCCGAGTTCTTAATTTCGTCTCTTGTTTTTGCGGCGACCAAGTTTTCTGACACCCTATTCACAAACTGCAGGCATGTACATAAATAGGAGCTCGATAGTAGTGTCCGTTGAAGCTGGGTGCACGAGTAGTTATTATTAGCTTGAAGAGCACAATAACTTCGAACCCCATTATTGTGATGCTTTGTGAGGCTCTAGACAGGTTGCTGAGCCGACTAGTGGTTTGGAGCGTAATTTACTATGATCTGAACCTCCAGCCTGGTGACTACTTTGAACGCAGGTCTGCCAACATCCAAGGAGCGTTTCTCGGCTCAAGATTTCAAGGATCAAGCATATATCACAGATTGACCATGTTTTTGAATTAGATCCGCTCAAGCAACGAGTTACACGGAGCAAAGCCGGATGGCAGTTGAGCACCAGGAATCAAGAGGTTTGTTGGCTGGTAACATACACAGAACCGGTATCAAGATATAATCCAAGACAATTAAAGCATATCACAGTTAATACTTATTAGCTGTGTCGACCGTGGCTCAATCTAGCGTGTAGAACAAGACGAGAGATTGTTCTAAAATTCTGCAAAAAAGAATGCGCAGCAAATCGACAAGGCATAATTTCGTAGAGATGCTCTCTCGTATCGCGAACGAGGATGATGTTTGAGGGTACAAGAAACAAAGTGGAATAATAGAGCTTCAGATTCGAATTTGAGATCATGCTCTCTAAAAGAGAGCGTTCATTCTCTTCCTATCATATGATTATGTGAGAATCATCATGAGCCCATTTTAGGATACAGAAAAAAGAAAGATTCTTCGAACTGCACCCGCTTTTGAGAAAATATGTGCATGCTCGAATTAAGCTTAGTCAGCCAGATCGAGACGGCGAATCGTTGGCCCGGATATATCGAGCAAGACCCATGTCAGCTGCGGAGACTTGCTGGACAAGTACAGTCCTGTTTGCATCACATCCCTGGTAGCACCAATCTGTTATAGTTTTGGGCGCGCTTCCTCAGGCACGTGCGGCACAAGCTCTCTATCTAGTGACTAGATTGTCAAGTACCTTTTTTCAAAAAAAAAAAGAGCTTGCTTGTAGCGCGAACCACCAGCCCCTGCCTTTCGCGACGGACCTGAGCTCCTATCTGCAAACTTCTCAGCTTCATAATTACAACACGAAATCAAACACGATCGCTCTTCTAATAATCCATTCTGTCTCGCGATCGAGAAGCAAAACGAACCGGCTATCCAACGACATGAGCGACTTCGGCCACTTTGGTTCCGAGGAGGAGTACGCGACTGTGCGCAAACACAATGCGGAGGTGGTATGTTTATATATTGAAAAAGCTCTCCTGTGCCTTTGAAATATCATCTGACGTTTGGTGAAATAACAGGAATCCGACCCCGACAACTTCGATCACTGGGAGAATCTCATCAAAGCTTGTGAGACATTGGAGGGTGGCTTGAACCGCAACTCAAGTCCCCAAGCACTAGCAACTTTCCGCGATGCGTACGATCGGCTCTTGACGAAATTTCCCCTCTTCTTCGGCTACTGGAAGAAGTATGCTGATATGGAGTTCAACATCGCCGGCCCCGAGTCTGCCGAGATGGTTAGTGTTCCTCCTACACTAGCTACGACACGGCTGACACCACAAATAGGTCTATGAAAGAGGATGTGCAAGCATCACCAATTCTGTCGACTTGTGGACGGATTACTGCTCCTTCAAGATGGAGACAACCCATGACCCACACCTCGTCAGAGAGTAAGTTCCATTTGGATGGTTTCCTTCCCCTTCCCTTAACATGCCTTCCGGAGCAGTATTTCGCTTGACCAGAGTGGTCTCGGTCGACATATCCGCGAGGGCTGTATGTACACTTCACTATCAAGGTGTCCGATGGTGAGATATGCCTGCGATAGCCCCTCAAGCTGGGATGCTCTCTCACGCTCTCTACCAGGCTATTTTGATATTCCATCCGTGCTCGTTCTTAACTCGAGAATCGTCCCTGCGTTACACGTCACCCGCTCGATAGAACATGATATTGGTTTTGCTACTCACTCGCACGCATAACCATCTTCCCCTCTGTATTAATCCTCTCCACCCTTTCCCTGAGTTATCCCTCCCGCAGATGGTTCTTATACTGACTGTTTACTCCAGGCTTTTTGAGCGAGGATCAGCCTTTGTTGGTCTTGACTTTCTGGCGCACCCTTTCTGGGATAAGTACATAGAGTACGAAGAGCGCCAGGAGGCCCAGGACAAGATCTATGCCATTCACGCACGCATCATTCGCATACCTATGCATCAGTATGCCCGATATTACGAGAGATTTCGATCACTATCGCACAATCAGCCAATCACGGAAGTTGTTCCCGCCGAGGATCTGGCGCGATTCAGAGCAGAGGTTGAAGCCGAAAACGTTGCTTTCGGCGGCGCCCCCAAGCCTGAATTAGAGATTGAGCGCGATGTTCGTGCAAAGATTGATGCGATGTTCTATGAGATTTTCACAACCACACAAACCGAAGTATCAAAGCGCTGGACATACGAGTCCGAGATCAAGAGACCCTACTTTCACGTCACCGCCCTCGAGCACAAGGACCTGGCAAACTGGCGCAAATATTTGGATTTTGAAGAATCTGAAGGAGATTATGCAAGAATCGTTGCCTTGTACGAGCGGTGCCTTGTTACATGCGCATTCTACGACGATCTCTGGTTTCGATACGCCAGGTGGATGTCTGGCCAGGAAGGAAAGGCGGAAGAAGTTCGTAATATTTACGTGCGGGCCTCGACAATGTTTGTGCCTATCAGCCGGCCGGGCATCAGACTGCAGTGGGCTTACTTCGAAGAGAGCACAGGCCGCGTTGACGTTGCTCTCGACATCCATGAGGCTATTCTTCTGCGATTGCCAGACTCTGTTGAGGTGATTGTTTCATGGGCCAATGTTGAGCGACGGCAAAACGGAATCGATGCTGCTATCCAGGTGTACAAGAACCAAATCGACGCCCCTACAGTGGACCTTTATACCAAAGCCGCATTGGTTGCAGAATGGGCTCTGTTGCTCTGGAAGGTCAAGGGATCTGCTGACGAAGCTCGCGAGGTTTTTACCAAGAACGTAACGTGGTATGGCGACAGCAGACTATTCTGGGACCGATGGTTCCAGTTTGAGCTGGACCAGCCATCAAGCGCCGAGACTGAAGCCCAGCATGGCGAGTGCATGAAGAAGGTGTTTGATGAGCTTCGAGAACGAAGCCAACTTTCTGCACTAGTAAAGAAGGACTTGGCTCAGATCTACCTCAACTACTTGATTGAACGGGGCGACAAGGATGCCATGAAGGTATTCTTGCAAGTTGATAGGGAAATATTTGGGTAGGTTACCTTTTTCTTCACATATTAGGGATCATCCGCTAACCAAGTACAGGCCATCGTCAGTAGCGAAATTATCCACGGAAAGTGGCAAGGAAAACGGTGCTGCAAAGGGCGAGCTAGATGAAGCCAGCAGGCAGAGAGCCGAGGCTCAATACGTTCATTTCTATGAAGTCCATGGTGAGCCAGAAGCTGATGCACAGGGCAACGCAGACTTCAACTGAGACGGAAACACTATGGACGGCGTGTAAAGGCTGCTATGAACAATGAAACTGGCGAGGATTTGACACATGGAAGAAACAGCGTTTCTGCAAATGGCAGATGTATTGGATGACGCTGGAAGATTAATGGAATTCTCAGGAACATGATGCTGGGTCTCCAGAGTTCGATATGGAATTTGGTTTCCTGAATGGACAAGTACCAGTAATGTACAGCCTACAGAAGATAAGATAATAGACAGTATATATATCCCACATTGAAAATGAAGTTCGTCGATGAGTGGAATTGTATCACAGATCCTGTGGAGTATAAACAAACACCTGCATTAGTGCTAACCCAGTCCGATCCGTTTCCACCGGAGGATTGTCGGCGAATGTTGCAACGGGGTTCGGCATGTTCGCCGTGCTCCTTTTAAATCTGGGGAAGCCAGGTTGCCCGCTGTTTCTGGCTTCAACGGACCATAATTAGAAGGTGGTGTGAAGCCGAGTGTCGGTTATTTTGTGAGATTTGTGAGGACCGTCCAGTACAATAGAGTCCAACTGATAGATCACATGCGAGAGAGGCGGGCGATTTGGAATCTTTAAGCCCGACCGTAAGTGGACCCCTGTTGTGTTAAAAAGATTCCATCTCGTTGTGCCCATGTATCCACTTGTGGCTGACATCACTTCGAGTTACGGGCTGATGACTGATACATCCCGGCTGAGAAGCGTTGGAGAGGAGATACGTAGCCTGGAATGGAGGGTCACCTTCGGGGTCCTGGTGCATCGGAATTTCCCCATCTCTTGGACATTCGAACTCCAATTCCGACTAGCTGAGCCCTTATGGTTGGTCGCCTTGTAGCTCACAACCGAAAAGGGTCTCGCATTCTGGTCTGACACATGGCAGCCGTTTTAACGACTTCTCATGAGCCTCCAAGTATAAGTTGACTGTAACAGTTCAACGTTCCACACAACAGCATCCCTGACATGCTTTCCAGGCCTCAGCATTAGTGTCCTCTTAGGAGTAAGAGAATCTCCATTACCAAGAATCCCCACTGACTCCACTGGGCCCATCCCGGCGTCATCCCCCACCAAAGATGAAAAATATCGGGACTCTGATACAGAATTGGCCAATGACTAGTAACCAATTTCGAGACGTGGCACCGGCTCATGAAGCCGGTACCGCTTCAAAGAGGTTCTGGGGAAATGATATGAGGAATCATTGGAAGTCTTTCGACAGACAGTAATCGAACATGAAAGTCCAAGGGTTCACGCAAAAGAATAGATTCTTTGAGCAGTATATTGAGGTGAGATCGAAGAATAGGTCGCCGCTGTTTTCAGGGCAGAATGGGCCTAGGGGACCTAGCAGTGAATAGAGGAACGGAAGCTTTGCCATTGACGTTCTGCACCCTTCATGAATCGCGTTCTGGCGACAAGTGAACTTATCAGTCAGGGTCGGAACTGCCTAACGGTAGCTGACACGGCAGGCCCCCTGTTTCCTCGGCCTCCCACCAAAACTCAACCGACGCCATCCCCTCTTATAGGAAGGTACAGTGCCGTTCGTCTCATATCTTCTTTCCTTCCTTCTTTCCCTCTTTCTTCTTGTCAAGTTACTTCCCCGAAGCGTCTCAGCACTTTGCGATATCTCTACATTCGAGGTACGTTGAAGCAACGTTTTGCACTGCAAGCAGCATACCCTCCAGCACCCAACAGTATACAGACATGCCTGATGTAATCGGCTCATTGTCTTGCTCATCCATTGCTCGAATTGATGTTAATATTTCTGTATCATAGATGGCCTCTGCTACCCGACAGTTTGCCCGCGCGGCCACTCGTGCCACTCGCAATGGCTTCGCTATTGCTCCCCGACAGGTCATCCGCCAGCAGGGTCGCCGCTACTACTCTTCCGAGCCCGCACAGAAGTCCTCTTCGGCATGGGTTTGGTTGACAGGTGCTGCCGTTGCTGGAGGTGCTGGTTACTACTTCTACGGCAACAGTGCTTCTTCTGCTACCGCCAAGGTCTTCAACCCTAGCAAGGAGGACTACCAAAAGGTTTACAACGAGATTGCCGCTCGCTTGGAGGAGAAGGACGACTACGACGATGGCAGCTACGGTCCTGTTCTAGTTCGCCTTGCCTGGCACGCCAGTGGCACCTACGACAAGGAGACTGGTACTGGTGGCAGCAATGGAGCTACCATGCGATTCGCTCCTGAGTCTGACCACGGTGCCAACGCCGGTCTGGCCGCTGCCCGTAACTTCCTTCAGCCTGTCAAGGAGAAGTTCCCTTGGATCACCTACTCGGATCTCTGGATCCTTGCCGGCGTTTGTGCTATCCAGGAGATGCTGGGTCCCGCTATCCCTTACCGACCTGGCCGTTCCGACCGCGATGTCTCTGGCTGCACACCCGATGGCCGTCTTCCTGACGCTTCCAAGCGCCAGGATCATCTCCGCGGTATCTTTGGCCGCATGGGTTTCAACGATCAAGAAATCGTTGCCCTCTCTGGTGCCCACGCTCTAGGCCGATGTCACACTGATCGTTCCGGCTTCAGTGGCCCTTGGACTTTCTCCCCCACTGTCCTGACCAACGACTACTTCCGTCTTCTCGTTGAGGAGAAGTGGCAGTGGAAGAAGTGGAACGGCCCTGCTCAGTACGAGGACAAGTCCACCAAGTCTCTCATGATGCTTCCCAGCGACATTGCTCTTATTGAGGACAAGAAGTTCAAGCCTTGGGTTGAGAAGTACGCCAAGGACAACGACGCTTTCTTCAAGGACTTCTCCAACGTCGTCCTCCGACTATTTGAGCTCGGCGTTCCTTTTGCCCAGGGTACTGAGAACCAGCGATGGACCTTCAAGCCCACCCACCAGGAATAAGATACTGATAAATGTCGGTTAATGCCCTGCTGAATTTACGTGGGAATTGAATTTGGTCATCATGTTAATTGATGAACCGGGAGAGCGATATTCGGAGTTTGGTTGCGATCGTTAGATACTGGCTTAGAATGCCAGGCTATTATAGACCATGATTTGGGATTCAACTGTAGAAGCATGCCACTGCATGAGAATCTTGCATGACAGGGATCAAAATAAATTTCCTTTAACCTTCGCTTTAATTGTTGTACCTACTTCTCGGTATCCATGATGGGACCTGAATGAAACACGGGTACATGCTGAATTAGTTGAACCACCAAAAGCGGTGGTACCACCTTGAGACCTAAGGTAGTCACTTTAGTATATAGCAGTCTAACAGAATTTGGTTATGATGTTGCCTTGTTCAAGGACTGGTGATTGTTGTACTTGTTCCTGCGTCTGCCACCAACATTTGACTTCGGCTCGACAAATACATTGGATGAAGCTAGCGTTGCTGACCTGGTTGCTATGAAGCAATATTAGTACATGGGTATGTAGAGGCTTGGGCAATGTGACTTTCTTGGATTTCCACCAGGAGATTTGTGCAGGAAGCATAGGATTTGCTGAGACGATCCTAGATACTGATGATCCAAGGAAAGATCCAACATTATATATTCAGTATAAGCAATCGTGAACGGTTGATGACGTCAACAACGAAAGCGACATCATTAAAGGTTTAGAAGCACTTTGTGTAATACCGGGTCGGTATTTGATTCTTACAGCAATCATCAAAGGATCGATAACGTTATCGGCCAGAGCCGTTTGACATAGGCTTAATGCAGCAACAACGGTTAGATTATTCAGCATTTGCCTTCCAAGGAAATCTATATCCTAGCACAAATATATTCTCAGGAAGACAGAAGCCGAATGGAGGATGAATAATAATGACAATGATCTTAGTAAACGGCGATCTTCCTTCGCACGTCATTGTTGCTGTACATGAGCAAATACCGCTCGATAGCTGGGCGATGCTAAAGAGGTAACTATTTGTTGAGTCCATATACTGTTGTGGTAGTTACTGTCGGTAGTGCAAGGCAGTTTATAAGAAGAACACCCCTACCCGAACTCCAGAAATGAATATTTAAACAACCAACTTTTATTTTGATATTTCACAAGTTGATTGGTGAATGACTCTAACATCGTGCAAACCCATGCCTGGTTCAACAGATCTATGAAGCCCAACTGAGTTGTTACCTGCCAACCCTGTCTTGCATAAATACTCGCAGGTCCCACAACCTTTACAACGAGACAAACTGAACGATAAACTGGACATCACACAGCACTATTATCAGCAGTCATGAGTAGCCAAATTCACAACAAGGCAGCTGCTGGGGTTCCTTACTTCACCCCGGCCCAGGAACCTCCGGCCGGTACCCCGCTCAAGACCGATTTGGTGCCGACTCTCTTTAAGCCACTCCGTACGCGGGGTGTTGAACTCCAGAACCGCTTTGTCGTTTCTCCCATGTGCACCTACTCGGCTCAAGATGGTCACTTGACGGATTTTCATCTCGTCCACCTCGGACAATTTGCTCTGCAAGGTGCCGGTCTTGTGTTCGTTGAGGCTACTGCTGTCGAGCCTCGTGGGCGTATTAGTCCTGAGGACTCGGGTCTCTGGGACGACAGCCAGATCGTGCCTCTCAAGCGTATCACAGACTTCATCCACAGTCAGAATACCAAAGCTGCAATTCAGCTTGCACATGTAAGCTCAACTGAGTAAAGTGATAGTCGAGGCTGGTGCCCAAACTAACGCATAGCACAGGCTGGCAGAAAAGCGAGCACAGTTGCACCTTGGATTGGCGGTTCTGTGAACAAAGCACTTGCTACTAAGGAAGTCGGAGGTTGGCCTGATGATATCGTTGCGCCTAGTGCTATTACATTTGCTGATGACTATGGAACGCCGCATGAATTGACGACCGAAGAGATCAAAACCCTCGTGAAACAGTGGCAAGAGTCTGCTGTACGAGCTGTCAAGGCTGGATTCGATGTAATTGAGATCCACGCAGCTCATGGTTACCTTGTTCACCAGTTTCTTTCGCCTCTCACCAACGTAAGCCATTCACAACACTTGTGAGGAAAGGGCTGGATGCTAACACGAGTTTCAGAAACGAACGGATCAGTATGGCGGAAGTTTTGAGAACCGTACCCGCCTGCTATTCGAGATCATCGAAGCCGTTCGCGCTGTTGTTCCCGAGGAGTTGCCCCTCTGGGTGCGTATCTCTGCCACAGAGTGGATGGAATGGAATAATGAACCATCTTGGGACCTCGAGAGCAGCATTGATCTCGCTAAACAACTCCCAGCATTGGGGGTGGACGTTCTCGATATTAGCAGCGGTGGCAACTTGAAGGCGCAAAAGATCAAGGTTCACCAGACACTCCAAACCGATCTCGCAGGCAAGATCCGCGAGGCATTGCGTGCTGACGGCAAGGAGCTTCTGATCGGAACAGTTGGATATATCACTGATGGTCCTTTCGCTCGCTTGTTGGTTGAAGAGAAGGAGGATCCAAAGGCCGATCTGGTGCTTGCTGCAAGACAGTTCCTCCGGGAGCCAGACTTTGTGCTCAGCGCCGCAGATCAACTGGATGTTGATGTCAAGTGGCCGATTCAGTATCATAGGGCAACCCCAAAGAACCGCAAGCCGCACAGCAAATAAGGGGTGAGTGGTTTTTCATATGAGGAGTTGTGGAAGAATACAATAGGTTAGTAGATAGCATTGATACAAACACTATTTGTTTGATATAGCCTTCTGACAACTAACTTGACTTTACGGAGCTTATTCTTTCTTCAATTCATAGGCATTGGTGATAGACACGAGGTGATTGTGAGTACCCAGAGTACTTTGAATTAGGTATGCTCACAAATGCAACCCATATTGACATGGCCCTCATCTTTAGCTTGCTGGTATACTCGCATACTGTGTCAGCAAGGAGTGCGAGGTTGTAACTGCGATGGTGGGGCCGTGACGATGTAAACGTGGGGCCGATGTGCTGAATGAAGCGGAGTTATTTCGCCTCAATTCCTTCGATGACAGGCTACAGTCCGCAGGGGTATCAAAT
>NC_031951.1:4011973-4126915 GCF_000303195.2 Fusarium pseudograminearum CS3096
TATATTTAAAAGAGAAAAAGAATCTAGTATTTTTTATTTTTATTAAAGATAATATAAATAAAGATCTATTAAAATCGATTTTTATGGCAGCGATGTACCTGATGCACATTTGATACCCCTGCGGACTGTATACACCGAAATCCAAGCGATCAATTGAGCTGAGATATAAGACAATGGTAAGTATTTAATGATTTAAGGTATGTAGTCGTATAGTTAGTTGTAGTCGGCGCCCAAAAGATATGATGGCGCAAAGTTACTTGCAGAATTTTACAATGAGTATTGCCGAAGCTTAGGTATTCGTATTGTAGGATAAACCTATGGCATCTGCGTGGGGAAAGTACAGAAGGATTAATAATTCAAAAATACCCATCATCAATAAGCAGGTGACGGATGTGACCCCAGCTAAGTCCTGCGCCTCGGATAGTTTGTCTTGAGTAAGACGAGGCTGGGCTGTGCATCTGGCAGGTTCCCAGAGACGTGGCCTTTTTCTTAGGCCTGCGATAAGTTTATTGCCACATTTTATGCAGATATACTTTACCAGTCAGGTCATGTTAGTTTTCCAGGGAAAGAAAGTGAGACAACCCCTCGAGTTATTTCGGAGCATGAAATCCCGTTTTGTTGCGACTCAATTGGGCAATTATCTTTGCACTTCCCTAATCTGTGCTGTGCTATGTTTGGTTTAGATTCCATGAGAACACATATACGATGTCAGTTGGTACCAAGGTACCAAGGTAGACAGTGCAAGAACAATCAATGGCTTGTAACTAAAAGAATTGATATTGATACAAAGTTACATCGTGTGCTTTGAGCGTGATCCTTTGAATGAACATACCAAACTTGTATCAGTAGGTCGTTCGTCGAACATGTCGTTCGTTTCCTATCAATGAGGTTCATCCAGGCAGGTGACAATCCCACCAATGCCCCTGGCTTCAAGGTCCCCTACAGTCGCCTGGAGGATTTGGCGCATCCTGTACGGCAGCTCTGGCCAATGAAAGCCAGCTTCAGCCCACCACTAAGCCCAAAACAAGACTAGCCTCAAGTGTCCTCCGCCGCCGCTTTGGAGGGGCCGTGCTGGGCTGCAGCTGCAGCTCCGGCGGCATGGAGCCAGATCAACGGGAAAAGACGTGCCAGTGCTACCTGCCACCAAGCAAAAGGGACACTTGTTCACTTGAAAGATGGACCCCGGACGTTTCCTCCACCTTTTCTTAGCGGGAGTTGGCTCCGGGCCCGGTGAGCTCAAGACAACCCACTGGAACACCTTGCCGCTCACTGAGCCAAGCGGGAACCGCACTTAGGTTAACAGCAGGTACGGTACTGTGCAGCATAGCACTGTGGGTTGGATGTACGTTACCTGTCCTCAAGCTCCAACTACAAAACTCTCGTCCATCTTCCCTCCACTCCAGACCTCCATTCTTCCTCCTCCTCTTCTTTATCTCGTCTGCTTGTCTGTCACAGCGAAGCTCTTTCTTTGTGTTTTCTAGGATACCCCCAACCAGACAGCCCATCATGCACCACAAGAAGATTGCTTGCAGCTTTATGGCTGCTTTGGCTGCCTATGCCTCTGCTGCCGACTCCGATGTTAGCCAGCTTACCAAAGACACATTTGACGAGTTCGTCAAGTCCAACGACCTTGTCCTCGCTGAGTGTAAGTCTTGATTGACACCACCTTTCCCCCGCAGACCGGCTACTGACATACCCCTCCATAGTCTTCGCTCCCTGGTGCGGTCACTGCAAGGCCCTTGCCCCCGAATACGAGGAGGCTGCCACTACCCTCAAGGAGAAGAACATCAGGCTCGCCAAGATCGACTGCACTGAGGAGTCTGACCTCTGCAAGGAGCACGGCGTCGAGGGTTACCCCACTCTCAAGGTCTTCCGTGGCCTTGAGAACGTCACTCCCTACTCCGGTCAGCGCAAGGCTGCCGGGTAAGTCGACCTCAATTGCGATCTGTCAAGATGCCAACTAACACGAATCCTCCAGTATCACCTCATACATGATCAAGCAGTCCCTCCCCGCTGTTTCCATCCTCACAAAGGACACCCTCGAGGAGTTCAAGACCGCCGACAAGGTCGTTGTCGTTGCTTACCTCAACGCCGATGACAAGAGCTCCAACGAGACCTTCTCCAAGCTTGCTGAGGGTCTCCGTGACACCTACCTCTTCGGTGGTGTCAACGACGCCGCTGTTGCCAAGGCTGAGGGTGTCAAGGCCCCCGCCCTGGTTGTCTACAAGGCTTTCGATGAGCGCAAGAACACCTTCACAGAGAAGTTTGAGGAGGAGGCCATCTCTGCTTTCATCTCTACTTCCGCTACCCCCCTCATCGGTGAGGTTGGCCCCGAGACATACGCTGGCTACATGTCTGCTGGTATTCCCCTTGCTTACATCTTCTCCGAGACCGAGGAGGAGCGCAAGGAGCTCGGCGAGGCTCTCAAGCCCATCGCAGAGAAGTACAAGGGCAAGATCAACTTTGCCACCATCGATGCTAAGGCTTTCGGTGCCCACGCTGGTAACTTGAACCTCAAGACCGACAAGTTCCCCTCTTTCGCCATCCAGGAGGTTGTCAAGAACCAGAAGTTCCCCTTCGACCAGGAGAAGGAGATCACCCACGACAACATCGCCAAGTTCGTTGAGCAGTTCGACGCTGGCAAGATTGAGCCCAGCATCAAGTCTGAGCCCATCCCCGAGACCCAGGAGGGTCCCGTCACAGTTGTTGTTGCCAAGAGCTACAACGATATCGTCCTTGATGACACCAAGGATGTCCTCGTTGAGTTTTACGCTCCCTGGTGCGGTCACTGCAAGGCTCTCGCTCCCAAGTACGATGACCTTGCTTCTCAGTACGCTGCTTCTGAGTTCAAGGACAGGGTTGTCATCGCCAAGGTTGACGCCACCCTGAACGACGTCCCCGATGAGATCCAGGGTTTCCCTACCATCAAGCTCTACCCCGCTGGTGCCAAGGACGCTCCCGTTACTTACCAGGGCTCTCGAACCATCGAGGACCTTGCCAACTTCGTCAAGGAGAACGGCAAGTACAAGGCCGAGATCTCCATCAAGGAGGAGGGTACCGAGGAGGCTGCCCCCGCCGCCAGTGAGGAGAAGAAGGAGGAGAAGAAGGCCGAGAAGGCTGACGAGGATGTTCATGATGAGCTGTAAAGAATTGATGTCGCTTTATTAGTATACAAAATGGGGTATAACTGATTTCACGGGCGCGGGTTTTGATGGTGCTAAGATTTATCGCACCTCTTAGGTTTTTAGTTCTCGTGGCAATGGGACTCTTTCATGACTTGACTACATTTGACGTCTTTTTCATACAATGGGCCGTGATTTGCTACACGTATGCTCGTGCAAGCTGCAAAATTTGATAACTAACTTTTGCAGATGTGCTAATGTCGTAGTACAGAATCATACAGATCTTCCTCAGCTTTCCGTGATAATATTTCCTCGTAGCCCTGAAACAGGACATGATGAGAGGCGTCATGATACCACCGCTTCCACCCAGTGAGCGAGAGTTTACACTGTCTCCCAACCCAAACTCTTTTATACACTTTTCATCGCTTGTGCTTTCCTGTCCATTTATTTCTTGCCCTGCATCCTGGTCTCGAGAGCCTGGACGTGGTTGCTAAGGCGGGTGATGGAAGCCTGAAGAGTCTGTGGTAAGAGACATTATTAGCATTCGGCTTTGTCTTAAGCGGAAGAACAATCGAATAGAGTCGAATCTGTCGATTG
This sequence comes from Fusarium pseudograminearum CS3096, assembly GCF_000303195.2. Lineage (NCBI taxonomy): Eukaryota > Fungi > Ascomycota > Sordariomycetes > Hypocreales > Nectriaceae > Fusarium > Fusarium pseudograminearum. The sequence goes on from NC_031951.1 coordinate 4,015,693, forward strand.
CTTCGTCCTTCTGACTACGTACGTAGATATCCTCAGTCAACAGATCGTTGGCAGTCTTGTATTCCTTGAGAAGATAGCTGTAGGCGGCGCTGCCGGAGAGGAAGCTACCGAGGAGGAAACCAAAGAGTCTAGTCGCAAGGTTAGCGATCTCAATCCATTTCCGAAGCAACTTCTAAGCTATAACATACCCTCCACGGAAGGCTCCCAAGGGTTTCCGAGCAGGAAGAGGCGAGGCATCGGCCATTCGTCGGGCAGAGGTGCTAAAGGTTCGGCTAGCGAGCGCGCGGCCGCTGGAAGGGAGGATTCTTGAGGCCAAAGACATTGTTGTGATTTCGATGTTGCTGTCGATTTCGGAGGGTGCGCGTGGCTGGAGAGAATTGAGGTTGAGGTGTTTAGCTAGAAACGTTACGTGATGTCGACAGCGAACAGCAGCGATAGGCGTCGAGGTACGGGAGAGCTACAGCGTTAGGTATCCGTAAGTGCTTGTCGGAGCCCGGTGCTCGGAATATTCTGAGCTCGGCAGAGTCACCAGTGCGCTGTGTTTGCTGTACTGAGCTTTCGGGCTCGTGATTGGCTACGTTACGGCATCTACGGGCCTAGAGGTAGGGTGTGGGTTTCCTAGCCATGTCGACGAACCAAGGTACTTGAAACTCTTACCCTGCCGTTGCGTTCTCTACCGTTTCATTGTTTCTCATGCTATTAGAAACTACGCGACAATGAACAACTTCGGGGTCGTCGAGCTCGCCAGCGCAAAGACAACTTCGGCGCCAGGATGGGCTTATGTCCCCGATAATACCATCAGTCGTTCAACAGCACCGACCAACAGGAAACGCGCCAGAAATGTTCCCGGTCTTACATACAGCGATTTGACAGCTCGACAAGATAACAAGATCCGAAAGGAAGTCGAGGCCTTGGACAAAGATGGCGGAAAGGACAATACGATACCGTTGCCTGTGAAAAGTGGAAGAGGTATGCTCAATGGCTGACTGAAGACTGCCCTGGCTCTACTCGACTAACATCTGGCAGCCCAAGGGAAGCATACACCTAATGTTCGAAAGATTCTACAATCGCAAAAAACTTTTGGAAACCACCTGGACGATTTTCTCGCGATGCAAGCTCTCGCCGAGTCCAACCCTGCAATCTCTCGCGCATCCGGCGCAAACAGCAAGCGTCTCTCTGTCAGTCGAAAGGACACCCCTTCATCCTCCAAACCACCACCAGACGAGGACACGACGATGACCGACGCAAACCTCCCTCCTCTACTCCCTGAACCGTCGAAATCCCCGCCAGCGAGTCATCCGGGTGATTATAACCCATTGCTTGTGTCGCGCGTGCCTGAGATGCCGTCAGATGAGGAGCTGCGCAAGCTTCTTGCACACCCTCCTCTCAACTATGGCGAGGCAACGGGTACTAGAGATACGAAGTATCCTGCTAGATCGTTCTGCGAGGTTTGCGGATACTGGGGACGAGTGCGCTGTATGAAATGCGGAACCAGGGTCTGCGCGCTGGATTGTTTAGAGGCGCACAAGGAAGAATGTGTCACACGATACGGACTGTGAACTCTCTGGACATTCTGTTCCCTGAGCGTTTCTTCGTTCATTTTCTTCTACGTTGGGTTTGTGGCATTTATAGTCGTTATGGCAAGGCGTTATGGATTGGAAATTGGTCTGATACCCCTGGATTTAGGAGACGATTCTCATTCTGAATCAATCAAGTTTGCGATATCGGAGTATATAACCGCGACGCTGTTGATCGTGAGTCTACTAACTTACGTGGTGGTCGAGCTCTATGCTTAACTGTGTCACTCGTGTCAGTCCTATTCTATTGATGAGCGATGCGACAGAATTAGTTGTAGAATGTTGCTCGAGCAATAATAATGCATAAGTTTATCTAGTAACATCAGAAGTTCCAAGTCTGATATTCCAAGAGTCTATTAACAATAAGGTGAAATTGGAAAGCTTGCCAAAGTCAGGTTGCCCGCAGGTACCAAAATCTTGTACCTTTCCATTAGGCTTCTGGCAGAATTGAGTCCCTGCCGAGACCGATCAGTGACTCAATTCTAACCCCACCTTCGCGTTTATGCCCCCCCTTGTGCCCCGCCATTCGATAGTACAAGACCACTTTCGAGACTGCAACTCTTCCACCAAATCTTCAACATCAGTGCGAGGTTCTCATTATGTCGTCCGATCAAGCTGATGCCGCCAAGGCGGCCGAAGGTGCTACTGAGCAAAGCCTTCCTTCTCGCCCTGCCAAGCAGCCCAAGGATAAGCAACCCAAGGACAAGCCTGCCAAGGGTGGAAAGTCTTCTGGCCTCGAGGTCTGTGCCCCTCCCTTTGTCGCGATGCAATTGCACAGTATCATGCCCAATCCTGAAATTCCTAACGCTTCATGTAGATGGCCGAGCCTCCGCAATTCATTCAGCACCGTCTTGATATTTTCGACAAGATCAAGGCCCGCCAGGATGCCGAAATCGCTGGTGCGTGATGCCATACTCCCTGTGCTAGCAACTCTCGAACCGCATCGTATCGACTAACAAGACAAACAGCCAAACCCCGCGAAGACATCGTTATCTCGCTCCCCAATGGCAAGGAGGAGAAGGGTACTTCATGGGAGACCACTCCCGGTGCCGTTGCCAGGAACATCTCCAAGTCCCTTTTCGAGCGCACTGTTATCTCCCGAGTTGACGGTGAGCTGTGGGATCTGACTCGACCTCTCGAGAAGAGCTGCAAGGTTGAGTTCCTCGACTTTGACCACACCGAAGGAAAGAAGGTATTCTGGCACTCTTCTGCCCATATTCTCGGAGAGGCCGCTGAGCGACGCTTCGGATGCTACCTTTGCAACGGTCCCCCTACTGAGGATCCTCCTGGATTCTACTATGATATGGCGAATATGGGAGAGTATGTTGAGAAGAGAAATCTATTAGTTTTACGTGCGCATACTAATGTTTACTCAGGCAATCTGTCACTGAGGAGGACAAGAAGGCTCTCGAGCAACTATCCAACAGCATCGTCAAGCAGAAGCAGCCCTTTGAGCGTCTCGAGATGACCAAAGAGGAGCTTCTCGAGATGTTTGAGTACAGCGAGTACAAGAAGTACTTCATCCAGCAGCGAGTCCCTGATGGCACCAAGAGTACCGTCTACCGATGTGGTCCCCTCATCGATCTGTGCAGAGGTCCTCACGTTCCCACCACTGGTAACATCAAGGCCTTTTCCGTGCTCAAGGTATGCGGCTAGAATCATTGTAAGTTGGGCTGTGACTGACATACTTTAGAACTCGGCAGCATATTGGCTTGGCGACAGCAAGAACGAGTCTGTGCAGCGTATTGCTGGTGTATCATTCCCTGACAAGAAGGCTCTCGAGGAGTACAAGCACTTCCTGGCTGAGGCCGCCAAGCGCAACCACCGAAAGATTGGTCAGGATCAGAAGCTTTTCTTCTTCGATGAGGCATCTCCCGGATCCGCATTCTTCCTTCCCCACGGTGTTCGCATCTACAATGCCTTGATGGACTTGATCAAGGGCGAGTACCAAAAGCGAGATTTCGAAGAAGGTAAGTTCCCAAATCAGTATTGACGATATATCCTTGACTGACAACATTGAGTGATGTCCCCTAACATGTATAAGGCGGATCTTTGGAAGACCAGCGGACATTGGGGTCATTATGAAGAAAACATGTTTACTTTCGAGGTCGAGAAAGAAAAATTTGGTCTGAAGCCCATGAACTGCCCTGGACACTGCAAGATTTTTGCCCATTCAGACGTCACATACAAAGACCTACCCTGGAGGATGGCTGATTTCGGCACTCTGCACCGAAACGAGTTCTCTGGTGCTCTGTCGGGTCTGACCCGAGTCCGTCGTTTCCAGCAGGACGATGCTCACATTTTCTGTACTGTGGACCAGGTACGACGATTTGATACTTGCGTAACATGAGTTTCACTGACACATGACAGATCCGAGAGGAAATTGAGTCTGCTTTCGACTTTTTGAGCAGCGTTTACGGAATTTTCGGCTTCACATTCAAGCTCAAGCTCTCCACCCGACCCGAAAAGTACGTTGGTGATATTGCCACCTGGGATGCGGCCGAGAAGAAACTTGAGGAGGCCCTCGAGTCCTTTGCTGAGCAGACCGGTGCTAAGTGGGAGTTCAACCCCGGTGATGGTGCTTTCTACGGCCCCAAGATTGATATCGCCTTGTTCGATGCCTTGAAGCGTGAGCACCAGTGCGGTACCATGCAACTCGACTTCAACCTGCCTCGACGATTCAAGTTGAGATACGTCGCCAACAAGGGGGAGACTGGTGTGAGTGATGGAAGCAACCCGGAGGAGGATCTGCCTGCTGGATACGCACGCCCTGTTATGATTCACCGAGCCGTGCTGGGCAGTTTCGAGCGCATGTTTGGTATTCTTACGGAGCACTTTGGTGGAAAGTGGCCGTTCTGGCTCAGCCCTCGACAGGTCTTGGTTGTGCCTGTTATGCCTGCTGCCAACGATTACGCCCAGGAGGTCCAGAAGATCTTCAAGGCCAAGGGATTGTACAGTGACGTCGATTTAAGCAGCAACACATTCCAGAAGAAGATCCGCAAAGGACAATTGGAGCAGTTCAACTTCATTTTTGGTAAGTCTACAAGAGCACTGATTTTGTTGACAAGATGCTAATCAAATTACGCAGTCGTTGGTGCTGAGGAGAAGGAGAGTCGCACTTTGAACATTCGCAACAGAGATGACCAAAGCACTCAAGCGAAGGGCGAATTGGTTGCCATTGACGAGGCTCTTGAGAAGTTGCTGCAGCTCAAGGACACTCGGGGCCTTGTGAACAAGCTGTAAACAGGTGTGTCAGGTTTGAAAACACAAGGATGGCGTGTAAGGAGGGTGAGGTTAAAAGCAGAGGTGATATGAATTTACAATGAAATGAGACATGTCAGGACAAGTGACGTGCGCGGGAACCGGCATCGTCGTGTAGAATCTAGGCGGAAGAAGTAGCGGTCAATAAAGGCAAGAAAAGCTCATGAAAGACATATAGATAGACGACTGTTAGTGACTGGCGTCTGAATTGTGAGATCGGCTCAAGCTAGAGAATGGGGCTGAATGTGACAAGCCAGATCGGATGTATCAAGAGTGGCAACAGGCATATGCCGGCCCGGCAAAAGACGCGACTCGGTCAATCGGGGGTTGGAAAGCAAAAGACAGGATAAAGGCTATTTTCCTGCATCGTGATTGTGTCAATACTGTATCAAAGCCGAGACAGATCACAGAGGCCAGGCCAATATTAGGCTATGCGAGCCGGAGATCCACGGCTACAACAATTCCAGCCTCGAGACAAGAAGAGAAAACAAGACGAGAAAAGTGAAAAACGATCAATCAAAGGCCGAGGTTCGAAGGCTGAGCAACCCCCCTGGTTCAAGTTGTGGGGCTTCATTGTCTTGTTGTGTAACGTGAGAGCTGAAAGTTGATGAGAAGATGGCCAGAGACTGTAGATACAGATACGAGTCCCTTGGAAGCTGCTCCTCGGTGTGCGGATTGAATACGGTGATTCTTTGGCTCCCTATGGGTGGACACGGGATGAGACGAAATGAACTGCCAGACCTTGCTTTTTCGCGATTGAACAAATAGAAGCATCCGGATAATATGCCCCAAGTTTCATGTTGTAGGGGATAAATTTGCTTACTCAAGGCATGGTTTTACGATTCAGCAAATTGCAGCCAAGGAATTGCTGGGTGATTGGATTGTGATAGATCTATTCTCTCTCACCAAGTTTGCTCTTCCTCATTTTTGTCACGGCAAACAAGAATCATGGAATGTGTTTGGCCTTGTTTGCTTATACTGGACTAAGCCTCGAGAAGAGTGACATGAGGATTCTGTCGTTGAGTGGATGCCAACCTCCGTTTTTATTCGTTGGCCAGAAATGACGCTTAAGATGATGTATCATTTCTGATGGAAAAAGCAAAGAGGACATCTGCGGAGCCGGTGAACAGAAGGAAGAGGAAAAGAGGTCTTGTGGACTGAAATACGCAGAGGAAGAAAAGAGGCCCGTTCACGGTTGAATCAAAGGAGGAGACGAGAGAAGAGGCGGCGCGTCTAAACCGAACCACGGGATAGGTTTATGATGTATCAACTTTACACGCCAGCCATCCAGCGACTGACTTGAATAAACGAACGAGGGCGTTGGTACACAATTGAGCGAAGAGTAGCTGGTGGGACAAAACTGGGGAGATGAAAGAAAAATCAAGGAGAGTGATTGTTTCATGATAACAGATGAAGCTCAAATTGTGAATTGACTGACTGACTGTTTGAGTTGATGAGCGGGCTTGGGATCATCGATAGTGGGGTGTCAAGAGACATTTCTATAGCAATATACATGCACGGAGTCCTTTGTGCCGATTACATGCAAGTTGCAGTGATCAACACGAGTCAGTGTTTATTTATTACAAGGGTTGGAGTTGAGAAAAGTGACAGAAACCGTTCTCAACGATAACTTGAGCTGCATCTAAAATCACGAGAGGTTAGTTAAAGGCCAATCACCTGCATACGATGAATTGCCTTGTTGGTCAGCTCAGGCCAGATTAGATCCAGCTTGCAACTATACAACACAGCACAGCAAAGCGCAGCACAGTAACATGCTCTGTCTTTGCTCGGCCCTAGATCCTAGAGGAATCACGACGTCTTTGCGCTACGTTAATCATTTCTTTCCCACTTCCTGTTGCGTTCCAGGTTCGTGGGATTGCAGCGGTGCATCCTGTGGGGGTGCGGGCTTCTGTGGTTTGGTAGGTAGCACAAGAGATGAGACAACACCAATAGAATGAGCTTGTCTACCGGTCAGACTTTGGGAGGGTAGTTTCTCATTACTTCCTGCAATACGTACTGGGGCTGTAAGGTAATCTGCAGGCAGTCTAGTCAAGCATATTGCGTCCGGTGACTGACTACCTGACACAGCTACCTTGACAAAGGCAAATAAACGAGTGAGGTCAGGCCAAGACAAGCCAAGTCAACAGATGACAAGTAGAATCAAGCAAAGGTTATGAGAAAGAGGGTGCAGTTTCTGGTTTGAGGCAAACACAGTCAGGTTGGTATAAGTAGAAGGCCTCATATTTTCCCCATGATAAGTGACCAAAGTCAAGACCGGTCAAGAAAGAATTGCTGCACATTGTCTCAAACATGGAAGGTGGCCCGACATCTGCCATTCGTTGCCTTGTTAAGTGATTTTCAGTCGACGCATTGCGCAGTACCCAATGTATACACATGCATGAATACCTACATACACACAAATATGGCTTGTTATTGTGATGCGGGTTAGCTTGCCTCGTGGCAATAGACAAAGATTTCCCGAGATATCTTGTTCTGTTTTCTGCCCGATGCTCCTGGCTGGTTACACAGAACATCGTATGGGCTCTATCACAACCACCCACTGTTTCACAACTGCTGTGTAACGGCAATAATCTCAAAATGATCCAGGTTTGCGAAGGGCTATGTCAGGCTGGGGTGACACAAGAAGCAGACTGTGGTTTATATTACTTGTATAGTGTTGTGACACAACAGAACCGTGCCATCCATTGTAATTACTACTGATCAGCTGGGAAGGTGAAGTAAGCAAGACCCTCCTGATGGGGATAATGGAGCATTTGGCTGGGCCTGCAGGTCACTCGGTGTGGACAGCTATTGCAGATGCGTTGTCAGATATTACTATCACAGAGGGTCTTGATGACCCTCTGCTCCTCGTATCATACATTCCTTACGACTATATTTAGATAAGGAGTTGTTTGAGAGTCATGCGAGTATTAGTAATAATACCAAACAAGATATAAAAAGTTGACATTGGTTGATAAATGCTTATCTGAGAATCAATGTCATGTCCTGCTTCCTACTGACCGAGGCCCCTGTATGTAGTAACTTAGGTCTGTCTGCATGCATATCTCAATCGGGAATCTATTGCTAGGATCTCGGGGAGAAGCATTCAGGGATGACGATGGGCGGGGCAAGGCGTATGTAGTAGACTAGGCGTGGAAGCACAGTTGTACATACATGACCAGGGCAAACCTGTCCACCATGTAAAGAATGTATGGATGGATACGGGTATTCCATGCATGATGCATCCATGATATGCCGCTCTTTGGTAGGGCATTTACATATCTACCTACGGCTACCCTTTGTACCCATAGAATTGCATGCATAGGGGTTGTACTATGTGGTAGATTAATAGGCTATTGCTCCAACAAAGACCGGGGCTTCGGAGTTGAGTATGCTGGCGTTGAGCGTTATCAAATATCACTTTCATGCCCGAGGTACTCCGTACGGCCTGAAGGTATTAATGGGAGAGAGTGAGTGCCTGAGGAAGGTATGTTAGATCCCTCTCCTCTGATCTGGTGCCGCGCGCCAACCCGCTCACCCGCTCCCGCCGTTCAGATCGAGCCCGTCACTAGCGCCCGTCTAGGGGGGATGAAAAATGGAAGGCACAACCTTTGTTCCTGTCCTCGTTACAAAGGATGACTTTCAGCGAGTCGAGTCAGTCATTGTTATATGTACAGTATCTCAATGTATTGTATAGATTATAAGCACATTATTTGAGTACGGAATTATAAATCAAAACAAAAGAAAAAGAAATTCTTTACATACAGAAAACACTACCGGTTGCCGAAGCCCAAAGCTACCTACCTCCATTTACTCTGCACTTTCCCAGGTCGGTCATTCATTCATTCATTGATCCTGGTCTCCTTTTAGAACCCAACCCACGCCCATGGGTCCTTCTTTCCCACTTTGTATAGCAACTCCCTCCCCACTTCATAGGTACCTTACATACCTAGGTAGCAGTACCTGTCCCTGTCTTAGTAGGTAGGCTTCATTTCCATCATCACATCGAAGAAAGAGGTGGCGCTGTCAGCTTTAGCTAGATGTCCGGATGCTTGATCCGTCAAGTAAACAGGGCCAAAGGCTGAAACAACTTGCTTAGGCATTTCAAGTACTCTACTTTGTAGTCGGTACGGTCTGACTGTAACTGGCTCAGTTCAGGTAGCCGCGGCGATTCCCGGACTTGATCCCTCCGTACCTAGATGCGGGCAGCCTCTTTAGGTGTCTCGTCTCTTCTCTTTGTTGTGGCTACCGTAAGCTAGCTCAACTTATTAGTTCACCCTCTAACTTTAGTAGGCTCACGCGCTGTCGAGTTTCATCATCTATCATGTCGACCTTGAGTTTCTCATTTTCGACAAACTATACCACATTCCCTCCCTCCCCATCACGCCCAAAACATCGCATCGCATGATTTTGGCACTCTCAGCTTGACTCGGCCTGCTTCGCCGCATTCTGATCGACCCTTGCTTCAGACCTTCTCGTCATTCCTATAATACTACATGTGCCCTGCCCTATCCTGCGCACCCTTGCTGGCATTACGTCTGGATGTGGTTACCGTGTCATATGGATACTCGGCATATCGGTAGACTACAACCTACAAACAAAGTACATAACCTCCAAACACCCCAGTATTATACAATATATGCGCATTCTTCGACACGATACCCGCTCCTTGGCCTCATCCACCAACTGTTGACGCCAGCGACAGACAGATTGATGCGCTATCTTGTCTAGTCTGATTCACTCCAGTCCACCACAATCTGCAGCCCACCTTGACTGTTCCTACAGTACAGCACCGTCGCCGCTCTAGCCTGGAGCACCCCCTCCCCTCCATCCTCCATCATCTTGGAATCAGAGACAATTGTCTCGCTATTAAAAAGCAACGACTGCCAATCTGCTAGACCGCCAACACGCTTCTAACACGCAAGCGAATCCAAGCCTCTCTGGCCTTTTCAGCCCCCCCTTTTGGATCTTGACTATACTCTATGCAGAAGCCTTCTGCCACTCGTTCAAGGGCTATACTGTTGTAGAAAAACTTCGGCCTTCCCCTACATTCTGGCGCCGAGCTGATCCTTGGTGTCACGATGCGCCGAGCCGCTCTCAACAAGTCAAAGAACCGATCACTCGACATACCTCCGCCGGTCGCAAACTCGACATCACCGATTGCTGATTCGTCTGTGAATGTTGTCGAGGCTCTCCGGTGGGATGAGGCCTTCCAGACCGATCACCACCAACTTGTCAATGCCGTAGCCATTGACGACGACACTCACGACATCGAGACATATTCACAGCCTCACGGCAGCCAGTCCCAGTATAATAATACCACCTTCTCCACTCCCGACCAGTCCTATGCCGTTCCGGAACCCGTGATCGATTCGCCCATGACAGATGCGCTCCCCGCCGAAGTTGACACCATCTCCGCCATCTCCGCCACCACTACGGCTTGTTTCGCTGTAGGAACCTCCGATTCCACAAGTTTCACCACATCTGGGTTTATCCATCAAAACAACTACAGTCAATACACCTCAAACACATATGCCCATGCCTACAACTCTGAATCAGAACCTCTTGAACCCGATTCCAATTCAGAGTCCGACTTAGATCAAGATCAAAATCAAGAGGAGGGAGACGATATTGACCTTGACTTGGAAGGTTCTGTCCACGCGCCTCAATCAGACGATTCCTGGACCTCTCCTACACATTTTGACTTGCTCTCCGACTATATTCCACATTACCAAAACCTTGGCTATGATGCTGAAATGAGCGACAGCGAAGGTGGAGCCCCCTTGAACGACGATACTTTTAGTGAACCTCAACATCAAACAGACGACCAATATTCTCTTCCACAGGAGAACAATGACGAGACGGATACCGTCACGACTCCAGTCAACTATATCTCGCACACTTTCCTATCGCTACCCACTGGAGCCGACACTATAATCATGGACGCCGTTCCACCACCAGCACCATGGGTCATCATGCCTGGTGATAATACGGCCGAGCCGCCTCAGGCTCAAATTCCCGAGCCAGCAAGCCCAATTGGACTTCCCTTTATCAGTAATCCTAATCCGGCCATGTTTGGGTCTGAAAACTTGGGCTTGGTCGATTTTCTAAGGCACTGGGCATACCAGGCCCGATTTGCTTCATCGTCCCTTGCGCCACGACTGAACGCACCCTGCCCAGAAGACATCCGCCGTCAAGCACATAAACCCCCTCGAGAGATCTGTTACAATGATCTTCTTGGCGATCGATGTGATATGCAGGGCTTGGACTGGGATTCCATGAATACCACTCGGAGGTATGCACGTCAGAGACGCGATGACACTTTCAAGAATTACGTCAACAAGGACGGCTCGGATAGATGGAGTGTGAGTAACTTGCTGCTCTGCGTTCATTTCTTTTGAGGTTCCAACCGCTAACCTGCATTTCAGCCTCACATGGTTGACGTTGACATTCCGTCTTCGGATAATTTTATGAGATTCAAGAGATACATTGTTCGTCAGGATGTCTATCTTGCTCATTTTCAGCTTCGTAGTGTCTTGGCTTGTCCATCGACATCACAGGCTTACTACCCTCGTGGCGAAGGAGTCAACCGCATCAATCTCGCCTCAGGGCAAACAGAAGTTGCGCTTCACAACAATCATATGGCTGGTCTTGGGACTCTCATTTCTACCCTTGACGCAAACCACGGCGCCATGTTCGCAGGAACCTTTAACGGCGAGTACTACCTCAAAAGTTTGGATTCCAACGATAAGAAGGACTACTCCGAAGGGACCATCACTGAACATCTGGGAGGCATCACCAATCATGTTCAGATTTACAAGCCTCGGCAGTCCTCCGGACCCATTGCTGCCATCTCTAGCAACGACCATGGATTTCGTCTTATGGATCTCAATACACAGAAATTCGTGATGCAGAGCAGGTATCGATTTCCGCTCAACTGCTCACGCATCTCTCCCGATGGCCGACTAAGAGTCATGGTTGGGGACGACTTCAAAGTTCTCATCACCGATGCCATCACCGGTGAGATTCAGCAAGAACTGTCCGGACACCGTGATTATGGTTTTTCTTGTGACTGGTCTGACGACGGCTGGACAGTAGCTACCGGTTTTCAGGACAAGGGTGTCAAGATTTGGGATGCTCGCCGCTGGTGTGATTCGAGGGGAGTGAGCACCCCCCTGTGCACTATCCGGTCTGAGATGGCAGGAGTACGAAATCTGCGCTTCTCCCCAGTTGGTAGCGGTGAAAGAGTGCTCGTCGCTGCAGAGGAGGCCGACTATATTAACATCATCAACGCCCAAACATTTGGCAAGAAGCAGACCGTCGACATTTTTGGCGAGATCGGTGGCGTTGCTTTCACAAATGACGGGCAAGACCTCAATGTGCTAGTGAGCGACCGAGATCGTGGTGGTCTCCTCCAGCTCGAACGATCTGGCCTTGGACCTGAGCCTTACTTCCACAATTCCTGGCGCCGCTATCATGACCATGCAACAGATCAATGGCGCTATCGAAGTGACGGGTTTTCACATCTTGGTGAGCCCTGCCAACGCAGACATATATCAACAGACGCTTTGCCTATCTTCTAAAGCACTACATCTTTATTCTTAAGCCTGGCGCCTGGGAACGTACGTCTTTGGCTCGGCTTTATTATTATATTCACTCGACGTTGGTGGTCGCTCTCATCTATCTGGAGCGTTCTTTTTCTATCAGCATGATACCCCTTTTGTTATGACTTCATCCATCTGGCATGCCACTTATATATAGGTAACGATGGCTCACTCAAGGGGACAAGCAACATAGCCCCTCAGCTATAAAGCTGCTCACTATGCTACTATTATGGGTTTTCCTTGTCACGATTTTTGTTCTGCAGCTCGCGGGCCGGTTCTTCTTATAAGGCATTAGACACAAGTATGATGGCATCGGGTATCTACCCTTTCCCTTGGGAGACGTGTTGTATTTTATAGAGTGGAAGTTTGGTCTTGGGATTCTTGCATGGCTGGTTTGGAAAATTCAGGACTTGTGAACAAATTCGGAAATGTCATGGACGAACAAACTGCAGCTGAACATGCTTCAGTTCGAGGATTTGAATAGAAATGTCAAAAATACAGATTAACAACCATCAGGTACAAGCTCACCTTTCGAAGTCATTCACCTGAAAAGTATTGACAAGCATTATCTAGCTTCTGCCAGCACGTGTGTGCTGGTACATGAGTCAGGCCTCACACGTCTAAATCTGAGACATACACGAATTTCGTGAGAGAGCCGGGTGATGGCTGGAAACTGATCGTAGGCCCGAGACATGAGGGTTTCATCGTCATTCCGAATCTGCCATGACCCGTTCCCTCACTACTTAACTGTTGTAACGAGGTTTTTTTCTCTTCCCTTTTTCTCTTTTCCTCCATGAGTCATTAATCAAGACGCCAGAGACACAGTGTCACATATCCATTATGTGCTATTTATATATGGTGACATGATTTACATACTATCCCCCCTTCTTGAACGCTGTGTCATGTCGACTGGCTCTTTATGCAGGCTTCACTCACATCTGCCAAACCGGTGATATGTTACCACTAAGTCATCCTCTGCTTCATAGAGTACGACCAACGTCTGCCTGGCTTGATTTAAGTTTGTTCTAAATTGTCTGGTTCTACCACAAAGATGCTTGATCGCAAACTCCGAATCTCGTCTTTGTTAGACGTTCCGGATGGTTGGATGTTGGAAGAAGGGATGACAGGATGTTTCACTTACATACGCACAACTGATGCTCTAGCGCCTTGATATATACACGACGTAACTTGCATGTTGTATACCACAGAAGGCAGCAGATGCCGGATGGGTACTACTCCAGTGGATACATGTTGGCATACAGTGTTATACTTCACACACATTCATCCATCTCAAGACAGACAGGCAGTATAGACCGGTGAATCAGACTTAAGAAGTAATCTTGGTTCTCCTCTGGATTGTCGTTAGTTGGAGCTTATATGGCCCAGCTGGTATTTCAGGAGTTTCCTTGGGGTTAGTACATAAATTATCTGCATCACCATGCATATATAAAAACATGACTAGCAAGCACAACAAATAGGTGGATGCAACGGCTGCTCAATATATTAAAATATTATAAGGTAAAGACCAAATGACAACCCGGCTGTACTATATATTATAGGTAAAGATTAACTCTTCTCCGAAGCAGTATTCGCTTTCTGCTTCGCTCAAGTGCCGTGAAGACGCATATATCGTTAAACGTTGCCGCGAAGAACACGCATAGAATAGTGGCAAAGTAACCAGAACTCATACCCAAGTGAAAAGTATCTTGGGTATAGATTTCACCAGGAAGTGAGCCTCTCTCTTTGGGGTTCTTCCAAGATGCCGCCGATGATATAACGTGTCACTGGATGATGGAGAGAAATAGAAGAGTGGTAAAATGAGAAGTAAATGGCCTCGCGGCGTTGGTCATGAATTAATTATATACAACATTCCAACATGTTCCAAAAGTTGAATCGTACAAAGGACGCTTGAGTATGCCATATTCAAAACTGGAGATCCTCCAGAAGGGCTTAGTAGCCACCGATGAAGGCAGACTTGCAACCCCAGCTTCGCTCACAGTTGCAGCTACCGGGCTCCTTCCAGAGATCATCCTCGTAAGAAAAGAAGACGGTCTTGTCACCACAGGTCTTGCGGATGGACTTGATAGCCTCGGCCTGCTCCTTCTTACCGGGGCAAGCAGAGCCGTTGCACTCGCCAGCAGAAGGCCAGCCACACTCCAGGTTGATGACATCATTGCCCTTGCAGATATCGGCGAGGAGGTCAAGCTGACCCTGGACAAACTCACCAGCGTTGGCGGGAGTGACCTCGGAGTTGAAGTAGGGGTGAATGTTGGCACCGGTGACATCAACACAACCGCAGATGGCTTCCTTGACGTCCTCTCGCTGCCAGATGTTGAGGGTCTCGGCGATGGTGTAAGGACCAGTGTAACCGGAACACTTCTCCTTGACGACACTGATGAGGTCGGCGAGCTCCTGGGGAGAGCAGAAGTTGTTCATGATAGCCTCGTTACCAACAGTGAAGAGCTTAACCTGATCCCACTGGGCCCACTTGGCGAGAGCGTCGACCTGCTCCTTGATCTCGGGGGTCTCGTAGGTGCAGCCGGAGGCCTTGACGAAGACGCCAACAATCATCTCAATTCCGTACTTCTTGCAAGCAGGGGCAACAGTCTCGAGGGTGTCACAGTCGGTGGAGTAGGAGCGGATGATCTGGAAACCAGCACCCTTGAGGGCAGCAATATCCTTGTCAACCTGGTCACCAGACTTGCACTTGCCGGTGGAGGACTCGTAAGGAGTGTAAGTGATACCGTAGTGATCGTTTCCACCCTTCAGGTTACCAGGGGTGGAGGGCTTCTTGGGAGGCGAGGGCTTAGGCTTGGGCTTAGGGGCCTCGGAGGTCTCGACAGCGGGCTCGGTGTAGGCGGGGGTCTCAGGGGCAGAGTAAACAGGCTTCGAGGGCTTGGGGACCTCAGGGACAATGCTGGGAAGATCGTAGACGGGCTTGGTAGGCTTCACCTTCTCGGTGGTCTCGGGCGAAGGCTTAGGGGCCTCGTAGACGGGCTTGGTCTCCTTGGGAGGCTGAGGCTTAGAGGCCTCAGGAACCTTGGTGGTGGCAGGAACACCGGACTGAGAGTAGGGGCAGACGTAAACGTAGTCGGTCTCAGTGACGGTGACGACTTGCTCAGGAGCAGTGTAGGTACCAGGGACGTAGCTGGTGGGGACGGGGTAGACGATAACGGTCTCCTCCTCACAGGTCTTGGTGATGGGAGCAATGGTGTAGGTACCAGCGGAGGGGCAGACATAGGTGGTAGTCTCGATAACGCTGGTAACGACGCCCTCGTGCTCGGTCTCCTTGGCGTAGGGGCAAGTGACGGTGGTGGCAGTCTCGACGATGGTGGTGACACCGCCCATGGTGTGAGTTCCAGCAGGAACCTTGGTGGTCTCGCCAACACAAACGGTGGTAGACTCGGTCACAGTCATGGTGGTGGCAGGGAAGGTGTAAGTGCCGGGAGTAGGGCACTTGTACTCCTGAGGGGTCGGGATGGGGACAACGACCTTGGTGGTGGTGGGAGCAACAGGCTTGGGAGCCTCGTAGGTAGGAACCTCATAAGCAGTGGTAGGCTTGGGCTTAGGAGCCTCATGAGTAGTGACGGCCTGAGCGGTGGGCTTGGGAGGGGAAGGGGGGTTGGGAACAACTGTATCAGTCAGTACCAAGTTGCGCGAGGTAACAGCATCCTGCACAGGTGAACTTACGAGTAGGCTCGCCATAGTAAGTGGTCCAGATGGTGGTGCAGCTGGGAACGCAGACCTCTCCACCGCGACGGAACAACTCATGAGCACGTCGGTGGTGAGGGTAAGCAGCTTGGGCACCAGTGGCCATGGCCGCAACGGCAGCGGCGGCAATTCCTCCCTTCATTATGAAGACGAGGATAGAAATTCAAAATTTAAACAAGTTGGATTATAGTTGGTAAAGGAAACGAATGCCCGCTGAAAGAGTGAAGCGGTAATGAGGATATACGGAAACGAAAGGACGAAAGCGAAGATTAACAAGGTGCTCTCTAGATTCGCGAAGGATAGAACCGTGAGGAGAAGGAAAACCAAAAGGAAGAAGCAGGAAAAGAGCGGCGTATTAAATGAAGATCATTCATGGGCATGTCAATATTCCCTCTACCTGCGACCTGGTCTGCTGGGCCTTGGCTGTAGTGCCCAGAGAGGGCCATCGCATTAACACAAGATGACCTAACCGAGAAAAGTGGTTTTGATGGTACCTGAGACGATGCAAGATATCGGCGCCAAACGCCAAAAACTCAGGTACCCGTCTGCCCCTGGCCAGGTACCCTGTGGACTGCGATACCCTGTGCCTCATGAAATTAGCTGGGGTCGAGAGTTGGCCAGTCCCGAAACGGGACAACCGTTGGTGCAATGCCGAACATCATTGCCATGCCAGTTCAAGAACCCCCAGCATCTAGCCGGGGTTTCTGGACGAAAAGGAGAACGGTGTGGAGCACGGGGGCACGATGTAATCTCGTGGTTTCGACCGGCTCCGGGGGTGCTGGATGCCATGTCTGCTCTGCCAAATAAGGCCATTGTCTTGTTGATAGGTGGATGGGCCTAGACCAATCAACCGATGATTGAGGTTACCTTTGCTGAAGGAACTTGTCACGAAGCGACATTATCTCGAGGACGATGCTCCTCTGCCCGCTGGTTGGTCACTTGATTTGCAACCAGGGGATTCGGGATGAACAACAAACTTCGATAAATAAACTGGAGATGGATATCCTAAAATATCCTTTTCCCATCTCGTCCTCTGGCGTCTGTCTCCTTTTGCTGTCTCGCTTGGTCTGTCTGTCTGTTCGTCGAGTGCCGTCCTGACCTTGCGGGCTGTGTGCAAAGTTCCATCTATATAATGATCCTCATATAAATCGTCTCTTTTGGGGTTTCACAGTCCCTGGGAATCAGTCGGCTCGTCGGGCGAGTGGGGTTCTGATATTGTTCCTGCATCTGCCAGTGTCTCAATGGTCCCCTCAATTTGCCTTAGCGGGGGTGGCTTTGTGGTTAAGAGAGTCCATCCAGGGGTTCTTGGTGACGTGCAGCGACTTTTGCCCGCCAGTTTTGGACTAATCAGCGGGCTATATCATCGATAATATCATGTCAGGTCAGTTGGGTTCGCAAGCCACCCCCGAGAAGCGCACAACACACAACCTGCAGCCCGTCTTCTGTCATTTGTGTCATTTGCGGGGAATTAACTCGATGATTGAACCGGCAAAGCTGGGGGACCAAAGCTTGTTGGTCAGGTCTTTGGAGGCTAGTCGAAACAGCTAAATAAGCCCAGACCTAATATCGGGCGGTATGATAACATGATCCTTGGATCTCAGCTCAGATTGCGTTTCGTATTCATCGTCGCATCGCGCAGTATTTTCGACTTGCCAGAAGCCATGGGATTTTGCGAGCTTCTCTCAAAATCACTGTAACCATAAGGCCGGGACTACAGTCTTAACCGAAGGATGTGTGTTCATGCCCTGGTCTTCTAACTCCTGTTGCCCTGCCCTTTGCTGAAACTGTAAGCCAATAAGCAAGCAGCCTGGGGATGCGGATTGTTGTGTCGATCCTATCGGAATCATCTTGTTGGCAAATGAAGAGAATCTCACGCGCCTCTTGGCTCTGGGCGGTCAGAGTACCTTTCCAATTAGAGAAGGTCTTGAATCGAGACTCTCCTCAAAAGGGGACTACTCGCCGATAGCTAATCCAGGGCTAAAATCGTTTGTCGGCTTGATCAAGATGGCTAATAACCAGCACGCTTGGTCAAGCTAAACCCCCTTTTGCTGTTATTGAGAAAGGCTTGAACAGTATAGTATGGTGTGCATCAACGGATGGGTCACAAAAGATGCGTGGATTGGTCACGATGATTGTATTGGACAATTATCTTGAATCTCATTCAATATGATGAAATGTGTTTGTTGGTCAGAATAAGAAGGAATGTATGAATGACATGACTGATTAACTTCAATTAAAGTGGAAAAGAGCTGTGTCATGTGACATCGCGACCATAGAAATCGCCAACACGGAATGGCAAAATTTTCAGCCTCGCGGTGAAGAAAGTGCCTTTCTTTGAAGGCCTTGATAAAATACACCCAAAAAGGGAAAGGGAAAAAAAAATGTTGAGGTCGTCGAGTCGATCTTATGTCTGCTGGAAGTGTCTTTCGCACAGTCGAAATGGCTTGCGATCTTCGCTTCCATCGTCTGTGCAATCTCTGAACAGAAGACATGAAGTTTGTTACCCTGAATACCACTCCAAAAGCGTCATCTTCTAACCGCAATCCCAGTACTCTACTGTTTTCCCAGAAGATGGACCTCGTCAAAGTGTATATGGACAAGCACATATTCCCACTTCTCTGCCTCAACCTTCGGCCGTCATAGATAAGAGGCCGATCCGGCAGAGACTACGAAACTGGACCGCCACCAATGATCCTGAGAGAGAGGTAACTCATATCATTCCAGATATTTCATTCTGGTCACATGTAACCAATAGCGTCACTCGCCCTCAATCTACTGGCTCCTCTGAGTTGGACAACTTCAAGGCGGAATCAGTAGGCATGGTCGATGGCGTCGAGGCTATCGCCGAGGATGAAGCCGAAGTTTCTATTGTTGGACACAAGAGCCAAACACCGGGTGATCTCGTTGAAATGAAACAACCCGGCTCTCGTACACCTCTGTTTGGTATATACCTGGGGCACTTCGGCAACAGGCACCATTTCTACACCAATTCTGGCCGATGGGTTATTAGCTTGGGCTTCTCTGCCATATTTTCCGTTTCCAATTTCGTCCCTGTCAGCCAACTAAAACCGATTCTCGACTTGATCCCCATGGGTGCTTCTGCCGACGAGTATGAAGAATTACGCAACCAAGAAAAAGGTCCTGGTCGAGACGTTGGCGCTGCTCTGATTGCCAAAATGAAGAAGTTCATCTTGGAAGCAGACCAGGCCTACCAGTCGAGCCTCAACAACCTGGACAGGGCTAGATCTATAGTCTCGGATGCAAAGAAAACCAAGTACCTCAGCTTGTTTGAGCTGGCCGACTTGCTGCTCCCCCAAGGTCTCAAGCAGGGCAAGCATTTCCCCCCTCCTGCGTTGTACGCTGTTCATACAGCACTTTTGCGCAACGACTTTATCTTCCGACCAGTAAGCCCGTCGCCCGACTGCCATAGGAAAGACCACCTTTTCGAGATCTTTCCATACCAGGACTTCATGATGATCAACCGCGTGGCTCTCATGGTTCGTGAATACATTCACCTGATGGGAAGGACAGGAGGGAAAATGCCGGAAAAGGAGCTGGCCAGCACGGCTTTTGGCACATTTGTTCTGAGAGCACGAGAAATTGTTCTTGCTAATCGAGAAAAGCGCGCTTGGACGACGCACGGAATTCTCGCTCCCACTTCAGGGGTTACTATCAAAACCACAGACTGGTCAAGGAAGCATGCTGAGTTCATCCGCTTTCTGGAATGGTGGGCTAGCTACCATCTGTTTGAGGACTCTTCGCACTTCCATGCGGATGGCTCTCTTCTACTTCGGGCCCTAGACCTGTACAAGGATGTCAGGCTGGATCAGAGTTGCGCCTGGACATTTCTACAAGAGTTGGGTATAATCTCCCCATGGGAGATCCCCTCCCGATACAAGGTCCGCTTCCCGGAAGTCAAGATTCAGAGCGGAGGTGGCCTCATCCGAGAAACACCAACCAGTCTCGAAGATTCGATTCGGCCGGATATTGCAGAGGGCGTAAGGAAGGAGTGGACTAACGACACTATTTTCTGCATTGACGCTCCTGAGACAGTTCTTATTGACGACGGTATCTCCTTAGAACGCACAGAGAAGCCTGACGAGTACTGGCTTCACATTCATACAGCCGACCCAGCGTCCGGAATCAAACCAAATTCTGAACTAGGCCGGTTCTTGGAGCTGATCCCCGAGAACATATATCTTCCTGGTCATTTCCAAGCCATGCTCCCTCAAGAGGTTGGCATCGATAATTCGGGAGACTACAAATCCGAGAGTTTGGTTGACCAGTACTCGCTTGCCAAAGGCAGGCCTGCTCTTACTTTCAGCGCAAAGGTAAACGAGAGCGGAGATTTGCTTGATTACAAGATCGAGCCAGGTACCGTCCACAACGTCAAATACTTGGATCCGGAGGATGTCAGCCAATTCTGCAACGATCCTTTACCACCTGCCACGTCTGATCAGACTCTTGTTGTTGGTCAGCTCCCCGACAAAGCAGACGCTCCACCAAACCGTCCCATGGTATCGGCAAAGGATTTGGATGACAAGAGCAAGGAAGATCTCTTGACACTGCATCGTCTTGGTGCGGCCATCAGAGAGAAGCGTCTCCAGAAAGGAGCATGGCCAATCTTCATAGGGGGCACTTCCGTCACCGTCAAAACCGGAGATGTGCCCCTGAAGCAAGAGGAAGACACCGCAGTCTTGCCAGCCGACCCTTACATCAGGGTTAGCCACGACAAGTTCAACGGCGCTTCCGTGGTTGGAAACACCATGGTACTCGCCGGCGAGATTGCTGCTCGATGGTGCAGCGACCGCAAAATTCCTGTTCCCTTCCGACGAGACGCGCATTCAAAGCAGAACATGCCCCAACTACTCGATTACGCCACCAAGGAGCTGTATCCTCTTGTGTACAAGGGCATCTCGCCATCGGCCGCCCAGCGTCAGGAACTATCGCGCATGACTGGCGGTATTGAACTATCTACAGAGCCAGGCCCATACTTCATGCTCGGCTTGGACATGTACACCAAGGCCACTTCGCCTCTTCGCCGCTTCTCTGATCTCATTGTTCATTGGCAAATTCACGCGGCATTGGCACATGAGCGCGAAATGAAGCGCAGCATAGACACTGAAGCTGATGACCTGAACGCCATCCTTCCCTTCACCGATGAGACACTCCCCAATACGCTCTCCCTACTACGTATGAGGGAGAAGATGGCCCGGACCATATCTCGCGGTACCAAGGAGTGGATGCTGATGGCTCTTGTGCGTGCTTGGAAGTTTGAGAAGACGGTACCGGAGCGGCTAAGTTTCACCGTTGATGCCCGTTGGAAGCAAGGTGTGTCTGGCAGGATCGACCTGTTCGACCTATCAGCCAACCTCACCATCGATGGCATCGATGGTCTCGTGCTCGTCAAAAACATCAAAGTGGGGGATAAGTTTGATGTTGAGCTGGCCGATGTGAATGTTCACTCTCGGCAGATCTTCGTCAAAGCGCTCAAGCACCATCACAATCCCAATAGCCAGCCGGCACTGTCTCCGGATTCCGCGGAGCCAACCCCGGCCTCGTGAGCTACGCCGCAGGGTCTTTCTCGAACAGTGGCTTTGTTGGGGTAGAAGGTTCCAGGCTTCACCGTCACCGCCTTGACGGCAACAGTATGTCTTGCGGGATCGTGAGCAAGATTGGCGGTGATTTTGTCTCACCTGCTGCACTCTGTCACATCCACTTTCGGGTTCTATTTACAACGGCTTACATACAGCACGATGCATCATCACAGCACTTGGTCGTTGACTGGCGTGGAGTCGCTCATTTCTCCCCCGCATTTTCGCACATCCCATTGTGTCACCCCACCCCCTGCATCAGAAACATGGGGTTTCCCTCTAGAGGATTGATTGACAGAACCCTGACGTTAGTCAATGGAAGTCATGTGGCTGCAAATGCACTGTACAATTACCTATTCTCAGGGGGCACTCCACAGGGGATCAGAAAACTTGACTGCTGCAAGCATGAAGAAGAAATGAATGAGCCAGTCCCTGTCGTTTTGGAGCAGATTGGTTGATCATTTGTTTTTGTACCCTCGAGCTTGGAGGTCAACTTTTATGTTGCCCCCCAGGCACTGTAACTTGATGATGGATGACCCCTTACCCAATGTACGTCACCTACTTACCTGTATTATACTGTACCATATATATATATATATTTTTTTACACATACCTACTCAGATTTGGAAAAGTTCTGGTATTCAAAAGCACTAGATGTACAGTAGATCGTCCAATTATAGAGACCAAAGCCCAAGTCCCCTTTCGATGCCAATGTTGCATGTCGTGAGTGACCATCGTCAAACGTTGCCTCATTACCACCAGACAAGGCAGTAAGCAACACGACATGTTCGGCTAATAACCTCACTCACAAGACATGCCATACCCCCTGCCTACAAAAGGTTGATATCATCGAATAATCAATAACAATATTAATTGGCTTTACCCGCAACTCTGGCATTTGCAATATGCGGTAATTTGCTAGGGCACGCGTAATGAGGTCACGCGGGCTGAAGAGAACAGACCAGGTCGTGTCCTGTTTCCCCAACAATTTTTTTTAAGACTTGCACTTGCATGTCAATTGGCGATCGATGCAAACGGAGCCCTCATTCGCCCGCGACGAGCTTTCGCCTGCGCTTCAGATGTGGCAACTTCCATCCAACGGTGCCCTGTAAAACATGAGCTAGGTGCCCTTTGGAAGAATCAAGGGCCCAGATGATCAGCAAGGTACAAAACCAACCTCAGTCAATTCGTCCCTAGTTTAAATGAACCGGCCCCAAGGATCTCAGGTCCATGACTGAATGTGATGCAGCTGATCAATTTTGGCCAAAGACCATGCATGATTGACGACATGATGTAAACGTAGTATTATTGTATCTTTTAACATGCTTTTTGTGTTGTTTTTGCAACTTGTCTTGATTCAGTCCGGTCTGCGTGTGTACGTCGAGATCCGACAACTGTCTTTATGTACAACGAATACACCAACGCACTGAAGATCCGGTCCTGTCGCCATTTGCCGTTTGTGTCCTTCATTTCTCCATTGATCCGTCCTTTCCATGGCGTTGCCAATACCGTAGAGTCGCCGTAGTCGCCGAAAATCAATTGACCCCATTATACCTTTGCCCTTGCCATTCCTGATCCGTCCGTAGCCGCCCGTAATCCGTAGTACCCACTTGCTTATGGGATATCATGAAGAAAAAAAAAAAGCCCTTGCCACAAAAGAACGACAGGAACGAAAAATTTATAACGCCGAATATCCACCGGGTCTGTGACCTTTGTGATGGCCCATTCCCATTGCCCTGAGTTTGTTGCTGGAGTCTGGGGGCCGGGGTGTCATGGGGTCGGCTGATCCTTTTTTTGGCAGGCCTGGAAACCAATAACTGAGGCTTCGGTTGGGGAGGCCTGGTAAATGACTCCCTTGTCGTGAGGATCCCCGTCTTAGCCACCCAGATCCCATCCGCAACACACACATTGCTTTTCTTTAGCCTTTTGATGTTTGTCCGTCCCCTTGTCACAGGCCGTGTATGAGATAGAATCATATTCCGCTTTCCAGGATGTCGTGGTGACCAGGCCAAGTTGATGTTAACTAACAAGGCCTCGACATATGATGGTTGCAGTATAATGCCAGATCAATGCCAATTCCTTCAGAAATCCCTTTATATAGAAACACTTTTGTCGATTTTTGTCATGGCGTCGTTTCAACTCACAAATTGTGAGCCACAAGCTTTTGTGCTTGTTCAAATTCCACTGCGTCGCTAAATGAAAGTCGAACGCCAGTATACCCATTATTTCCTCCATCCCACGTTCCAGATAACATGGGCAATGTCGCGGGCAGTGTTGACCGTGTCGATAACGCGGCCAAAAATACCGTCCCCTGATTGTATTTCGCCTTCCTCATAAGGCATAAACATACCCGAAGGTGTGCGTCGCATACCCGCAGGCTCCTCGCAAAGGCTGCCTGAAGAGATGGATCTGTTTAGACCGCCATTGATGCCTTCACTGGATGGTGAAGCCCACCCTGAGCGGGGGCTCAACAGCGCATCATCGAGACTGTCATCATGATCCTCTTCCCCGAAAAAGAACTTTCCGGACTGCTTAGCAGGTCGCAGAGTCTCCTGCGAAGAAGAAGGGGACATGAGCGGGCTTCTAGAGTGCTTCATGGCAGTCTCTCGCGGTTCGGGAGTGTCCTCACGATACTTGAGGGTAGTAGACGGAAGCTTGGCTATTGTCTTTCCTTCGGCTGTTGGCTTTGACTTCAAAGTCTTGCGCCGGGAGATGGGCCTCTTCTTTGTCTGGACCCGCTTCATCATGACTCCGTCGTCTGAATCACTGTCAGAACCGTAATGGTCATCAATTGCTTCTTCCTCTTCCTCTTCGCCCTTGATTTCAACAGCTATGCATTGCTCGACTTGCTCGTTGAAGTGAATGTGTTTTCGTTCAGCACTGGGGGAAATAATGCCAGATGACTCAACCGAAGGGGCGAGACTGCTGCTGTCTCCACTCAATCGACGTGATGCAAAAGGGTAAGCAAAGTAATCTGTGTTGGAGCGACCAAGGTGGGGTCGGAGAATTCCTCGTGTCTCTTGGGCCTTGACAGCTGCGGTGGCTTGCTTCAATAATGAGGCTGTGGATAACGATCGCTGAAGCATAACTTCAGACATACTTCTCTTCTTCAGGATGGGCTTCTTGGTGAGGTTGACAAGCGAGCCAGTCTTGGAAAGCGAAACACTGGAGGGCTCCGTGTGGGTAGAGTGGGTGTTTTTGGGTCCTGACTGAAGGGGACCATAAAGCCAGGTGACATCACAATCCTTAAGCCTTGGAGATGTAAGTATTTTGATATATCCAGAGGAGACACACCAGGGGGTACAAACCAGTTGAGGGATTCGGGAGAGATAGTCTTGAGGTTGTTCTTGGCCTTCATCCATGTCCTCCAAGAAGCGTTTTCCAATCGCGCGCTGTTGGGAAATTCTCCCCTTCGAGTTACAACGTACCGCCATGATGACCAGATATCCTCTTCTCTCCATTCGTGAGACAGATAGTCGACTTGGCGCGAAGGCCTGCTGGACACTGCAGTGTCGTCCTCTGCATGCTCGGACTTTTCGTGTTCAGGTGTTTCGGGTCTTGATGTGTCCTCAGAAGCCTCTTCGGAGTTTTCGTGTTCGGCAGGAGAGACAGTATACGAATCGCCTGTTCGTGGACTGGGGGGTGGCTCTAGGTTATCGTCGTGGTGGATTTGAGGGTGAATATCTTGGTGGACGAAGAACTTCTCCTGCGCAAAAGATGGGAACATGAAGTGATCCTCGGGTGATTCAGCGAGGCTGATGTGGTCGTCGTAGTCAGAAGCAATGGAGAGGTTAGTGGCGGGAGTTGAGGCGTAGGAAAGATCCACAGAGTCGGCGTGGACAGTACGGGGAGACGAGGGAGCAGATGATGAGTTTGAATCGGCGTAAGATTTGTTACTTGAGCTGTAATGATGATCACTCAAATGAGAAGAGGTGGAAAATGGCGAAGTCGAGGATATGAAGTTGGATTGCGAATGCGAGCGTCGTAGGCCGGACCCGGCAAAGTAACCGTTGTCGTCGGATTGAAGAACGACAGCCATGATTGAGTTTGGAGGAGAACCGTTGTGATGTTGTTTCAATGCCGCGGCACCAAGAAGAGGTGGAATTGATGGAGTCTAGGTTAGAGACTCATGAGTACAAACGAGACAAGACCAAGCGAGATGCCAAAGGTATGGTATGGAAGGGGATATATCGATGGTAAAGTCAAGGTGAAGATGCGGCGTGGGTACGAAGTATAGAGAGAGAATGGGTTTGGCAATGTGGGTGGGGGGCAGGCTTATAGCAGGCGCAGAGTCGACCTCACTAAAGTTAACAGCCGGCGGGCATGTATGTATGTAAAGTAGAGCAGGCGATAGCCGGGGCCCCTTGGGCTTGGGCTTGGGGCAGGTGGACAAGTTCTGTTTGGGGCTAGTTCTAGCGTACCGGAGGAGTACGTAGCGTAACCCGGTGCTTGTTGGTGTGTGTTGTGGGTGTGGGCTTTCGGAATCTGGTTCTGGTTGGGTGTGTACAGCACAGTACAATGGATGGCAGGCCAGGGATAATCTAAGCCTGGTCGAGGCGTGGTGGCGTTGGAGCGACGGAGACCTCCCCAGACCCAGTTGCGGTGACGAAAATCGTGGGGACTGGCCAAGCGAGTATGGTCTGGCCTGGCGATGGGTCTCTTTGATCTTGGTTCCGTTCTTGGTGGTTTGCTTCTACACTGCGCTGCACTGCACTGACTGCACTGGCACTTCGGTCACCGGCCGGATAGCGGAGGCTTGCGCCCGTTGCAATGGTATTGGGTAAATCGTACAGTGGGTGTCTAGCTCAGAGGGTGGCTAGTTTAGTAGGTAGGTAGGTGCTGCTGTCCCTTGGGTTTGTTCTGATTCAGAAGATGAAGGAACAGGAGTTTGGCAGTAAAAGATTGCAAAGGTGAACGAAGCATAAAAAAAAAATTCAAGGTCAAGTTGATGGATGATGAATACCTAAATAGAAAGAGCGGGGACGAGAAAGGAGAAAAGGGTACCAAGGCAAGTACCTAAAATATAATTTAGGTTTGGACTTGAGGAAGGAAAAGGGCAATCAATAGGAACGTAAGAAGGGAGAGCGGGGGAGATAAGAAGCCACAAAGGCCGTTTACCTTATCCTTAAGACCTGCAATCCAAACAAGTCAACTACACGCAAAGTTACCGTACAATGGTACCGTGGAAGACCAAGAACCAAGACCAGAAGATACCCATCAGAAAGTCTATCAGATGAGGGACCGATGAGGTGACGTTTGAGGGCGTACGACTAGAAAGCCAACCATTCATTGATTCATCCATGTCAAGGTCAATGTCAAGGTCAAGCAGAGCGAGCCTGCGATCACAAAACCATCGGTAGTTGGTGGTAGGAATCCAAACGGTGAAGGGTAGTGTCGTAATTCTGAGGCGATGAGGATAAACACAAACTGCACTGCAACTCTCCTAACAAACTCAACTCTTGACCTCCAGCTCAGCTAAAACAAGAGCACCTAAAAGAGGCCAGAGGTGTGTCCATCTACGTTGTGACTGGCGGGTGAAGACGGGATTTTTGCTCACGTCCAATGCCTTCCTGGCTTCGGATCCCATCTTCCATCTTGGGGCCCCTGCAGCTTCCCCAATGTGCGCACAGTAACTAAGATATCTATGCCATGGGGTTAATGCACAAGAGTGAGCTTGCATGGCCGGTCAGGTTTCTAAGCTTCAGCGAGCAGCACATCGATCCCCTTTGGTGTTTAGTTCGCTTCGGTACTGACTGTACCCTTCCTCTGCTGATAAGATGTACGTACCTATCTGCGTATATGCATGCTGCACGCGTGTTATGCTACGTTGATGATGGCGACAAAAGTACAGCCAAGAGCTTCATTGATAGACATTCAACTCGGACGAAGCCAAGGGAGAAAGAACAGCTCATATCGAATCGAATCTAGCCTGCGGGCTCTGCCCTTGGCTCATCATGTCTTGCACACAGCAGATATCTTAAAAGGTGGCTACATACTGTTGCGAATGGTGACAGGTCGGCTTGCAGCTGTGAGCCACTGAGGTAGCTAGCAATGGCGCCGTTTTGGGGATACTGAGGGAATGGCTTTGTCTCAGGTGATTTCGACGTAAACCCCGATTCTAGAGTTTCAAATGTATCAACTACATACAATTTGTCGACAAGGGCAACCTCGACGTCAAAGGCATGGACAAGGTACAAGGTACTGTAAGAAAGACAACCAGATATGGGGTTCAAGCAAGCCATTACGGAGCTCAGTTCAATATCAAAGCATGCCACCGTCGTAGTGCACCAATAAATGGCATTATGTTAGGTAGCACGCAAACTCACGCCTTTCAATTGCAAAAGATCGCTTCATAATTGCCTCTTGATCGAGGATCTGTAGAACAAGGTGAGAAGCATCAGAGAAGGGGGGCGTGGGGGGGAGTGTCTCTCAAAAGCGTGGAGGTCCAACATGGGGGCGCAAGCGAGCCTCAGTGTTGTGGTTTTACGGATACCATAATAGGCATGTCGAGATAGGTAGCGTAGCGAGCTTTCTCGACAAAGGCATCCCGTGTATGGATGGTATGGCGATAACCGTGCCCATGCGTCTGTGTGTTGGTAAGGTTCTTCTTCAGGTCCAAGTTCAAAAGAGGCGATACGATGCTATGCAATACCTAGACTACTCCCATTTGATCTGTCAACGATGGGATTCGATCGGGAATGTGTAGCCAAGTGTATGTTTTAGATAGCCATTCTGAGTCAATCGACAAGCCTCAGTTTTGGATATAATACTGTTGCATTTCTTCAACACCACAAAGACTTAATACGGAATATAACTCGTCCCTTGACTTACGCGACGTCTTGCCGCTGATTCAGCCCTTGAAGCGTTTGGATGCCGACAAGCTCACCCTATGCGATAACCGGCGAGACAATGAGCCAGTTGGTTAATGTCTAGACAAATGTTTCTAAACATCCGTACAGTAGGGTCCTACCTTTGGTGTTTAATGTTGGCGCGCGCGTTGCCCTCAGAAACTGCCACGGCCCAGGTCTCTCCAGCTCTTCCGAGAGATTCCACAGCCAAAAAGGTAATCAACCGAACAGTCCGTAATATGTACAACCCCATGACCATGTTGTAAATTGAAATGCTATGACCTCGGACCGTACAGAGTACGCAATAGCAATAATAAGCCTTCAAGATGAAGTTACCAGGTTGTTTGCGGGGTTATAGAGCCCAAACTCTGTAAGCAATTTGCTTCCAAACCCACTACACGGAATTGACCGTTGCAGGGAATGAGGAGAATCCTGCTCTGTGGTAGCGAACGATACAATGCGATACGATACAGGTCTCGCCATCACAGTAAGAATGTGATCATAAGGTCATCTCCTGATCGACAAGGCAAGGTTTAGATATACTTCAACTTAGATTCACACTGACAAGAGAGGCATTGCAGGGCGACCAACGCGCGTGATAATTGGGGAAACATCTGAGACGAACCGTCTTGGGCCAGGTCAGGTAGAGCCTCACCCTGGACAGTCAACAAGCACGACATTCGTATGTACGGATACATGGAGCAGGCGCTTTCAGATGGCCCGGGCTTTAAGATTTTTCCCTGGTTCTACTTTCGGCTGAATCGAGAGTCCGGACCCGTTCCTATGCCAGGAACCGAGACAGACGAGTCTCAGTCTCGTGATGAGTGAGAAAATGAAATACTAAAGAATTAAAGAGGTCTAGAATGGACATCAATTCTAGCCAGCGACACAACATGGCCTTTTGCAGGTGGAGGAGGAGGAGGAGGAGAACAGGATGCAAATACAACGCCATGCACGGGAGATGCCCGAGTCACGATGGCACTGCAACTCTGTTCGGCTCGACTCGTGGACAAAAGGATGCTATGAATTATGGGTTATAGATCATGTCCAAAGTTTGAAGCTATCTACTCTCCTGTGATAGCCCAACTAAGCCCGATCCTCCTCCACTGGAATGTTCATTTCGAGACAGCCGACGGCGCAAACAGAGCAGAGACCTTGAAAAGAGTCAGTCTCTTGCCTAAGTGAGCAAGGGTAAGGGAGTGGACCACTGAAAGGGGCCCAGCGGAACGGTCCAACCTAGACAGCCGACCCTGTCTTGTCCTCCGGGGGCTCACGATTAGTGCCCCCGACGAAACCGAATCCAGGGGATTGGACGGGCAACTCTTTGACTTTTGGGGCCTGAACAGGGGGGGAGATGGCCAAGCAGCCAAGGACCAAAGACGACACCCTAAACTTGACAAGGGTCCATGTCCACAGCAGGGGAACATCGTGGGATTTTTTATGATTTTTTTTTCCCTCTCTCTCTAATTTTTTCTACTTCTTTTTTAGTCCAAACGCTTGGCTTCGCTTGGACTCCTTCGCAGCTGCCCGACAATACATAGCGGGGATTATCAAGGGCCGAATAAGTTCCAGAAGCCTCTTATTACTTGATTGTATTTTTACTGCAGCTCAGTGCCCCTTGCTTTGGTCATTTAAAGTAGCATTAATCTGTTCGGTTTTATTTTACTTCATTTTATGCTGGTGCTACCAATCGAATCAGTGGTTGATTGGATCGGATATCATCGTCAAGAAACCTCCAAGCCTAAACAAATGTGATACATTGAATAGGAAAATTTTAAGCCTCTTCCTAAAGAGATCCACTCCACAACCACATCTGTTGTTGCTTTGACAAACGTTTTCCCCCTCCTCGCCTCTCCCACCATGACATGTCTCACTCTCATGCAGGGCTCTGTCTTGACCGTAGTTGATGATTGACTGGCTTACCTAACGTCATCACTTGTCATTTTTTATCAATTTACATCTCGTGGCGCTGTGCCCTACCCTTGATCATGAAGCCTGTACACAAAATTCTGCGATCCCAACTATATTAGCAGAAACGTCTTGTTCAGGACTCTTGCATATCGTCTCCCTCGATCGCCAAGTTGGCTAGCTGTATGGGCCCTCCACATCCTACCTACCTAATTATAAACTGGGATGAGAGAATTGTTGTCAGCTCCAGTAAACAAACTCGGAGTTACTACAATAGATCGTAGTCTGTAGCTGTATGTACGCCTGCAGCCATTATTATCATCTTCGACTTGGTTGGATACGAACCTAAACTTCTGGAGCAAGATGATGTTAATAAGCGCCCGCTACCATCCGCGATGGATTATTTCCCCTCAAATCCACATCAGCTCATCCAAGTCTCCATAGTCCTAGGTCTCGATCACATCATATCAGCCGGCACGGCAGCGAGTGTTGGCTTGAGGCTGGGGAGAACTGGAGATAGCCTCCACTGTCAATTCGATTGTGTCTTCGGGGAGATAGATGCTACTAGTGACTGTGCGGGCACCAGCCCGGAACTCTACTGACGCCAAAGAACTCAATTACCTGGGGGTCAAAACGCAATACCACCCACTGTGGCATTCAGCCAGTGTTTCGGGTGCTGTAAAAGCCTCCAGAATGCGCAGTGCTGGTTGTCGTCTCATAGCCTCTTTGCTCTTAAATGCTCTAATTTAGTTCGATAACGTTACATGATGCTTCTAAAATCTGAGAGAATTGACTTCTCGTCATCCCTGTTGAAAAGCCAATTGGAATCTCAGGCTGTTGTCCGTGTTATTTCTGTCATCAATTACACGTTCAGCTTCCGAACTTGTTGGTCTTGTTAATCCGGTTTGCATGCCTATGTCGAGAGACCCTGCAAGCAAATATCTCATATGTACCAACTATAGCACAAACGGTCTCAACTGTATCAGTCGAGATGCATCGCCAGTACCGTATGTGGCTTCGTCGCTTCTTCGGTCGCGCTTGGGTGCTTGTTACATCACAGGAAAGGAATGCACCCCCATCCTGTGGTTTTGTGGCTATCGTGATAAAGTCACGGCATTCCTGAACGTCAGGCTGTTTTTATATTGTTGATGTAATTCCACATACGGTACGGTCCGTGCGGTCTTTGGGATCGACGTTTAGTCGCCTCAATGATCGACGTTTCTCCCTTCCTATATGACAGAAACCTCGAGGGAAATGTACTGAGGTCTGCAGATGCCGTATGTAATGCCAATGCTCAGTTACCTCACAACCTGCGCGTTTGTCCCTTTCTTGACTACCGTATAAGCATCTGTGCGAAGTGCATCTCGCTTTCAGGGTTGATTCCCCTAGGCCGCGCAACGATGGTCTTGAATTCCACATGTATATTGTCATCATGACATTCCGATCGTCTTGGCCGCGTCCCACATCGGCAATCCGGCCTCAACCAACGCAACCCTACCATAAGCATCGGGAAGATGAGGAAATGAAGAATTGCCTAGATGTAGGAGATCCAGGGGTAGGGTTGATACAGGCTGCCACAGCCAATGCTTTAGCATCTGAGGCTCTACCGTTGGGTGTGCTTA
Source organism: Fusarium pseudograminearum CS3096 (assembly GCF_000303195.2). NCBI lineage: Eukaryota > Fungi > Ascomycota > Sordariomycetes > Hypocreales > Nectriaceae > Fusarium > Fusarium pseudograminearum. Next base: position 4,047,818 of record NC_031951.1, read on the forward strand.
GGCCTGTTAGACGGCTTCAGGGTAGTCAGTCGCTTGGAGCTACATCAACAGAATAACAAAGGAAGCCGCACTTGTGACAGAGCAGTAAGGGAGGCCTTATCTCTAAGACGTGGAGTCCCGTGATTAAAGATGGAAGTACATTGCCGAGCAGCTTGTGTCACAATCCGGATATCCTGTTAGCTGTCTAAGACTCATCCAAATACATACATGCATGGCATGTTTGCCCTGGGTTGTTCTGAACAAACAAACACACAAAGGGAGTGCTGATGAGACAGTCGCTTGACAAGTGACCAACCAACAGTTTCTCTGTACGACACTCCAATGCCCCCTCGCACAACAACCATGTGGTTTCTCTCAACCGTTGCAAGTATCGCACCGCACTGCAGTCTGTGCCTGGATACCGCCCGCTGGGTCAATTGGTCCATTTGATTGGTCGAACGTGTCATTTTCCAACGTTCTCGCTTGCCTGGATATGCCGGGCTTGATCGGCTGCTATGTTGCTTCGTCAATTGTTCAAGATGTCGTAAATTCATAGGGCTGATGCTGTATCCGATGATTATTAGTTTCTTCCAGTACCTGATTCAAGATAACTAGTATATAGTACTTTGGTATCAATGCTTATCATCACTGGTAGGTTGGACAAAGATAGTAACGGGCGTTGATAGGTGGTCGTTCCTTCTACCTCAGACTCGTGGAGTTCTTGAATGGAACTTGGAAGCCACTGCCCGCATTCGCACTTGCTAGTGCCAATGCCAGTGCCAATGCCAGTGCCAATGCTAATGCAATTGCTCTTCTTCTTGAACTCTCCACTGCACTTGCCAGCCCCAGGCAGCCAGCTCCATGAAACTATGCCCAATCTAATTCACCCCCTCACCCCCTCACCCCCTCTACCCCTCACCTCACCCCAGAATATCCCCCAGACACACAGATCCATCATCTCTCTCGCAGGCCAAGCAAGCAGAAGTACTGCAATCACTAATGATGCACCCCTCGTCTATATCTTCTCGCTAACTACAGATCCAATGGTATTATAGAGCGACCGCGACAGCCTTTCAACGACTGCTTATCTTCCTTATCTGAGTTTCATATCTCCCTCTCCGAGTTCCTTACCGTGTCTTTGACTCCCTCGCCGAGTAACACTATCATGCTTATCATTATAATCTGCTGTGCTTGATGCCATTATTCTTCTCTCGGCTCGGCTTTCTGATGCCAGTCGTTCCGTTCCATTCGTATCTCGGGCGGTTTCCGATATGACTTCTCTCGCCACACACGTATTCAGCTCAGCAACTTTGAAGCAATCCGTGAAAACCCGAAAATCAACAAACACACCAAGTTTTTCCTAACTTGGATCCTTGCGCCATGACACATCTATACCCAGCCATCAGGCCCATCGATGCCTCCATTGTCGTTAACTGGCGACTGGCACAGCCATGTATTTTCCAGACAACAAGCTCCGTTGGGGGTTGCTCTTAGAAGTGGGTCTTAAGAGGACTGTTGCTGCGAGATGCTGTGTACAGACGATTTTGATGGTCACTGCACTATCAACTCTACGATACTGTCTTTGCTTCAACCTAGTGGCCACTGCATATGGCTTGCACTATCTGATTTGCAGTATGCATCTGTGGGCGCGGATGCAGATGCGGGTACGCTGTGGCTGTAGTAGGACCGCTGCAGTAGGACCGTTACTCTACTGCTTTCATATAAGCTCAAGTAAGGGGAGGGATCTTGGCAACAGGGACAGCGGACGCAGTTTTGGCTGCCGTGAGCTCTCTTACCAGTCAAACCGATCTGGAAGTTTGATAACCCAAACCTACAAGCACAACACTATTTACACACGCTTGACTTTTCGATAGTGGTACTCAAAAGGCAACTATCTTGACAGTTTGCATTAACCCGCATTGAGTTGTTGCTCTCGGATAGGCTAAGAAACTATAGCAAAACAAGCCTCTTCCTCCTTGGTATAAGTATTGAATGACACCATCGGTGGCTCACTTCGAGTGCCATGAGAATTGATGACTCGGCTATGATTACTCGAGAGTTCCCGGTCTATAAATAGTTGAGATCAGAATCTCTAGTATTGGCTCATAACCGAATTCGCCCGGTTGTTAGAATGAGAATTGATACATAACACAGTGATATATTCACAGGTCCGTCTGATGGAACTAGTCAACCAAGGTACCAATGTTTGTTCAGTCTTACCGCTTTAATTACGTAGTACTTTAGTTGCGCAATTTTCAAGATTTTCAGACAAGCAACATCATACTTTCCCTAGGTAATTGAAGATATCCATCTCGGGGCCTAGCCACTGGACTACTGAGCAACCCTATGAGGACCCTGATCGGCATGGGGATCGTTCTTTTCTTCCAGTTCTTGCTAGGATTAACAACAGCTCTAACAAACCTGCAAAGCATACAGTTACCTTTCCCTGACCAAGCTCAATTGTCCCGCTTGCAGTGCCACGCTTCTGATGGATAATACTGTTCGTCCGAGTAATCTACGAAATCCTACCATACATTTAACTTTCTATTTTCCACTTACAGATACCTGTCCATGAAGGATGAGCCTTTGTTGATCCATCACTAGAGTCTGGGTGATATCCTGGTGGGCCGTGATTGTTTGGGGATCTCCGCACTGGTGAGGACACAAGCTTTGGCTAGCATCACTGGCGCCGATGGAGTCAGGAGCACTATTTACAAAGCGAAAAGATCCTCGACCAGTGCTGATACGTAATACCTTGAAGGACTTGCGAATCCTTGATGGTCCCCTCAGTGCTCTCTCTCTCCCAGTGACAGACTGCATGTTCTGTCGTATTCTATTTCCAGCTGTATTGAGAACAGTGACCAGAATGGCACTCTATATCCCGAAGCTCTCGGGATGCCGCTCTGGGCAGCTGTCCGTTTTCTTCGCCATCTGTGGAGCATACCTGGGGAGTGTTGGATTTGGGGTTGCCTTGAACGAGACACAAGTACCATTCGTTCACAGCCCTGATACACCACGAGCGTCGCGATAAGATCATGCATAATTTTGGCTACACTCCATGATGTATCGCCAAATACTGCTGCTATTGGACAGTTAGACAGTCGATGGTATGTCGATAATAACATGTCGTTGACCCAGTTTGACATAGGTGTTGCTTCCCTTGCGACATATCGATACACCATCGAAGCATCTGTATACGTTGTCTTTATCACCCTCTGACGTTATCAGACTCTCATATTGTCGCAATCTTTCTCATGTTCTCGAACGAGATTCTATATTTCGAACAGCCAGTATCGAAGCACTGTCTGGAAGAGCCAGCCAATCATCTTCAACAGTTGGCCCTCGTTTCTCGCATATCGGATCGGCCGAGACTTAAACGTTAGTGAACGCAAGTCATCTCGGTCCGAGCAGGTGGAACTTGCTGACTTCCATCTTGACGAAACGAAAAGAGAGAACAAGGAATTGAGACGGATAATTTGTGGTTCTTGATGAACACCTACATGAATGCCTGCTGAAATTTCTGCATTCGACTCTCGATTCACCCTAGCAATGTGGCTCTAGTCACTGGGATTGACCAACAGGATCCAACTTCTGTATTGGAAGCCACACTCTAGCATGTGAAGGCTGGCTGATTATACGATTGAGTGAATTGATATGAATATGGATATCTCCGACGAGCAATAGGACCGCCAGATAATCGCGATAGTGACGAAAGTTGCTTCGTGAGACTTGGCACAAGATATACTGGTTTTTTCACGCATCCTTTGTAGACAACAGTTTTCTCCTGTCATTTTGTTGCAATATCGCCTCATGAGTTTGTTACTCCAACACCCATGAGAGCTCGATTGCGACCCTGCCAGGCCTGTCTTGACAAGGGCGCTTGTTATTAACTCACATCCTCAGCCTCATACTGGCTATCCACATGTCCTCTCGTCTCGAAACTCCACACCCCATCCTTTGAAGCGCTGCAGTCTCCTTGAAGTAGATGTGCGATATACTATTACGTTGCATCTAAACCTAGGCGCCAGAAGATCCCCTCTTCAGCCTCCATGAGCTGCCATTCCTACAACCCGTTTCCTGAACCTGCGGCACAGCCCTAAACCTATTGGGAGAAGATCAACGATATCCAGCTGCTTTATCATACAGACTCGCTTAGGCAATGAGGAACCATCGAGGGACGGCCTCAAAAAGAGTAATAGCATCGCGTTTTATAACCAGATGGCTGTTCATGATTGATGGGTTGCCTTTTCAAATAGCTTCTCGCAGTTGATGAAGAAACCCCGGACCCGCACCGAGAGCCTAGAACGACTAACAAGTCACTTTACAAGTTGGCAACTTCTCGCCACTCTCAACTTCATGTTGCGAATGTTACGTTAGTTCGAATCTCTCTAAATATCTCTCATTGACGCTCATGTTGCCTTGCCTCTCGGTTTCTTTGTGGGTTCTTGAAACTCGCCGAACATCCCTTGCCACGGAAAACCGTCGTCCCTACGGTAATAGCTGGGATTTTAGGGTCCACTACTTGTCGCCATCAACTCTTCGAACCGATGCTGCGAAAGTCGTATGCCACCATCTTTTGATGGTGTTGTGCCTCATCTCACTGATAATGCAGCGCGAACATGGCTTGCATGCCTTATTTCTTTTTGAGGTACATGGCGTAGATCGGTCAGGGGAATATGCGTGGGATGGCAGCACCCTTGGCTGCGTGTAGGGTTACGGAATACCAGACCGAGGTCACCTATGTAGATTTCGAGGTAACCCTGGACTCGGGAGGGCGGGTATGCCAAAGCCAGGGCCAGGGCCAGGGACTCGAGGAGGTCATGAAGCACGACACCAAAAGAGGAAGAACGAATATGGCTCCTTGAAAAAAGGACCTGAGGGAAGAGATACCCAGCAGGTTTGTGGATGTGAGAATTGACGAGAGAAACATCACGACATGATTGATATTGACATCATGTAGCGCTGCCTCAAGGATCAAATCGAGATTGTGTATATACAGAGAAGTGGTTTTTTTTATCTGCTTGAATGTCTCAGTCAATCGGTTCGTACCTCCGATCTGTAGTCTAACGGTCCAAGAGTTTTGTCTCGTCTTGTTGTCTTGGCCTGGCTGCCTGGTTATTCTTGGTTACACAACAGGGCGTGCGTCAGCTCGTTCCAACTCCAATGCACACGCAACGCACTGCAAATGCAGTGCAGGGCATACAAAACGTCGACGGTGCAACGGTGATGCCGTGAAACCATGCAAAGGTGCACTAGAGGTATCTGGGAGGGATGCGTCTGCGTTGTTCAAGGAGGAGTCAGGTGTTGCTCATTATAAGGGTGTCCTCCAAGATAAGGTGCAATCGATGACGGATTACCCGTTCCCACAAGTGTGAAGATGAGAGTGAGCAGGGATTCCATTGCATGGGTTCAAGTTCATGATGGGTGTGTCACGCTGTGGCCTGGTCAGCCACGGTTGGCATGCCGTGGGCTTGTTTTTATTAAGAAAACAAGAACACAGCAAAGGAGAGCACTAAACTTATGTGTCGTCGATCTCTCAGGGTATCCCGAAGCTTACGCTGACCGGTTGCAGTCACGAACCAAAGAAACCCCGCGACCCGTTATCGCGGCTAACTATACTCAGTTCGAGTTATCATGAAAGCGTCATCGTGCCTGAGCGGGCCGCGGTATAAATCATCCGGACGAGATACAGTGTCGAGCGATAAGTAAGCGCTTTACTATCAACGGCAATGTCCAGGCGAGAAATCCAATACAACGCTGTGCTTGATTGCAGAGAAACTTGCATTCTTCGCAGGCTTAAGCGCCTTCCTCTGTCCTCTTTTGAGTTTCCGGATTCGTACTGCACCGGGTTGGTCAATTAATATCATACTGCAGAGCGCATACGTTACAGCACAGCATGCCTAGCAGCGCGCCCAAAGGAATAGGCTATAGCCCTCCGGCCGTCCGTCCGGTCGTCCGTTCCATCTCGGGGCTTGACATATGCCGAAGACATCGGCATTGTCAAACTCGCCTAAGCCCTACTGGCAAAGGCAACCTCACGCGGTAGGCGGAACGAAGCGCAGTACATTCTCTTTGCTGGTGCAACATCTCGTACGTCGTAAATGAGGACTTCGCCTTTATTCTCGGGATCTCCGGGTCTGAGCAAGACGCCAATTTCTTTGCGAATGCGTTCACAAATGTCGTTCAGCGGTGTCTCGTCATCAGCCTTGACCGAGAAACAGTGGACGTGGATCATTGGTAGCTTGGTCTCGGTGTGAGGCTCAAAGAGCTCCTCGTGTCCGTGGTACAGGCCACGGTAATTGTGAGTAAATTCGATTGCAGATGCGGGAAGGTTCATGATAAAGTGTGAGATGGTTGGTGGCACGGGTACTCGGACGGGTTCCGGAGGCGGTGCTGTGGACTTTCTTGATGGTCTGGGGGGCTTAACAACTGCACAGTCGCCGCGCTTTGATGCTTCGAGAACGAGGTCTGCAGATTTTTGGATGAAGTCGTGGCCATCGTAGTTGAAAGGGTTGACAAACTCCGAGACCTGTGATGAAGAGTTAGTGTCGGATCATGAAGAAATGCGATACAAATGGCTCGGCTCACCTTGTTCCTACGGATCGCGTCCTCAAGGTAGCGGTAACTCTCTGGGTTCTTGTCGTTGGCCCAAACAAAGACGCCCTTCTTACCAGCTGGGACGGCGAAAGGCCCAATACCAGCCATGATATCTGCCACAACCTCGCCAGGTTGAAAAAAGCTTGCGATTCTCTTGTGCTCGGTATCGAGCTTGCTGTTCCAGTACACCTTGGAGTAATCAAACTTGAAAGTGCAGCCAGCCTCGCTGACCTCGACATTCAGGTCATCGGGACCTCCAAGAACTTCGTAGGCAAAGGTTCTAAACTCGTTCTCTGAACCGACATTATCGATCTTGTTGATAACGGTCTTGATGTGAGGGTTCTTGTCCAGAAGGACCTGAGCAATGATGTTCTTGTAGGGCAGGTACTCATCTCGGATGTTGAGATGAGCTGATTTATTAGCATGGCTATGTCAGTCCAACAAGAGTTCAGGAATCATACCGACATGTCCCACTGTGTTGAAGCCACTAGGGATCTCCTCATGGAGTTCCTCTGGGAGAATCGACTTTATAACATCAACTTGGCCATGTCAGTCAATTGTATGTTACAAGACAGAGTCTTTGACTTACAGTATGACCAGAACTCATAACCAATCTCAATATCATAAGGGACCACCTTGATATCACCAGCTTTGGCGGCTTCTTGCAGAATGGGACTCCATGTCTCTGGAGCTATTGTCTCTCTTATTAGTTTCTCTCACTTATATCCCTACAAGCCAGACGCTACTCACATGCGTGCTTGATCTGAGGAGCCAAAACTATACACTTCTTGCCCTCTGAAGCAAGCAAAGGGTCAGGGTCAGGCAGGATTGCGTTAAATCTCTCCATGAAGAGAATCTCATTTGTCTTTTCAAGCTCTTTGCGATACTTGGAAAGAAGCTTATTCTCTTTGATAGACGCCGCTGCAGAATTAAGCGTCTTTGCGAAGAGTGACCTATCGAGAGTCTTTGCCGCACGAGCGGCCGGTGCTCGGAAGAGGTTCATTTCTCGTAGTTGAGAGTTTTTCTGAATATTTCACAAGACTCATTAGCTTCTTCTTATTTCCTTGATCTTTCTTGATCATGTTTCTATAATTTTATAGTGACAGGGGTCGGGGACTAACATCCATCGTGAAGCCTTGCTTCTCTCAGATATCGTTTGGGTTTTTGGCGAAAATGTATCTGTAGGTACCGACTTGACTGACATGAGTCAAACAAGGGTCCCTGAAGTGAGTGAGGCTGATTTGAGCTTGTTTGGTTAAGTTAGGGCTTTCCACTTTGCAGAATCTGGAAGGTTTCTGGTGCACCGCCACAGACGAGCGCCACAGTTTCACTTAGACGGAAGGCTGGGAGTCTGGAGGTGATGTCACGACTTTGAAGATACATATTCACGGCAGATAATTGGTGTCTTATCCATATCATCTTAGAAAATACACTCAGTCTTGCGATAATATTGTGGTTCAGAGTTATCTCAAAGTCTGTATCTACACACACTACTGTCATGTCCAAGAAACGCACCCTTGATGCCTTCTTCAGCCCTGCAGTGAAGAAAACCAAAACAGAATTTGGAACAATAACTCCCAATGACCTGATTGCAGAGGAAGTAAGAAATTTGACGATAATTAAGCCTTCAGTATTCTAACACTGGCTCCAGTCTACGTATTCAAAGCATCAGTTCTATCCTCATCCCATCAAGGACTTACCAGCTTCTCTCAGCAAGGAGCTGGTCACTTTACCAGACCAACCTGGTAGGGAAATCAATGACCAGCCTGATCTGGATCTTTTATACTTTGAGCCTTTCATACCGACATCTGTATCTCGAAGGCTCTTTGAGTTTCTCCGTGCAGAACTCCCTTTCTACAGGGTTGAGTACAAGATCAAACGTGGTGGAATAGAAACTCAAATACGAACCCCAAGGTAAGAACAATGTGTTTTCCGGACCTTAACAGCTTATATATGTAATAGGTGGACGACTGTGTTTGGTCTGGACGAGACGTCCAAGTTTGACGATAAAGGCCTTCCAGTAGACGCCAACACTGGATCCAGAGCTTTGGACAAGAGATATGTCAACTACCCTCCCAGACCTATTCCCAAATGCCTTGATGAGCTTCGTCGTCGGACAGAATTGGCCACAGGATGTGAGTTCAACTTCTGTCTTGTAAACTACTATGCCTCTGGCTCCGACAGCATCAGCTTTCATAGCGACGACGAGCAGTTTCTGGGTCGAGATCCGGCTATTGCTTCCTTCTCACTTGGGGCACGACGCGACTTTCTCATGAAGCACAAGCCGCCCCCTCCAAATGCTGTAAACCCTCCTACTTTAAACGCGAAACCGCTGAAACTGCCACTGGGAAGTGGTGACATGGTTCTGATGAGAGGCAGAACGCAGTCGAATTGGCTGCATTCCATACCGAAGCGGACAGGAAAGAATCAAGAAGATGGCGGAAGGATCAACATCACGTTCCGAAGAGCAATGGTTAAAGGGGGAACAGACAATTACTACAACTACAATGTTGGGACAGGACCAGTACATAGATGGAATAGGGAGGCCAGAGAGATGTTGGCTTGGAAATCGCGAGAAGGGATATAATTATTCTAAATGCAAAAGAAATTGACAGCAAAGAAATCAGAGATACGAGGCACTTATTTGCCGTGACGCATCTGGGCCCTGCCATAGTGTTGTAGGGCCTTGAGGAAGACCTCGTACCCGACTCTCTCGTTGTCCTGGAGGCAGAAGATCTCGGTCAACCTGATCTGCCAAGGGGGGTATCCTGAGAGCTCGAGATAAGGACCAAAAGTGAGCAACAGATCAGGCTCAGCCATGATGCCTTCTGAGAGCTCAGCATCAATCAGTTCCGTGGAGATGTCACGAGGAGAAAGCTTGCCCCTCTGAGACATTTCGGCCAGAGTACGGGTGAGATCAACCATAGAATCACGACCATCTTGCTCGGAAATAAGGTGTAGGCGTAGATGCTCCTTGGTATTCTCGCCAAAGGGCGATGAGAAATCATCCTTGTGGGGTGATGTGACAGTAAGACCAGGATGTTCAGAGCCAAAGTAGAAAGCGAATTTTTGGTTAACAGTATCGCAGACTCGAGGCATGTGCTTCTTGAGGATCCCTGTCGCATGTTAGCACGAATAAAAGAAAAATCACATGTCAAACACGTACCTGTCTTTTCATAGACAGAGAGCATTGGAATCTCGGCACAGGCGCACCATGTCGCAATCTCGGCTACTTCATCAAGGAGTCGTTCGACGTCGGCTTTTGTGCGGTGGTTCTCTTCGAGCTTGAGGATGACGCTCAAGTGCTTGGGTTTCTTTGAAAGACCTAACAAGTCCTTCTTGATGTATTGAGGCGTGCCATGGTGGTATTTGACGACAGACGAGACCTGGTAGCCCACGACGTTCCACGTTTGGCGCAACTTGATATATAGAGAGAAGATCCCGTGCATAATGGCAAAGGTGAGAACATGGATCTGATTGAGGAGGAAGCGACGGAGTCCTAAGCGCGATCTTCGTTGAGCTCGAGGGCTCGAGTTAACAGTCGGCGGGGGGTCGTTAGGCTTTGGAAGATAGGACTATGAATTGTTAGTTCATACTGATTGTATAGTGCAGCCTTGCATGCATTGTGGTCGTACCTCAAGCATCCTTTGCCTCTCTTTCTCGGGCAACACTTTGTGCTCCCCAGACTCGTCGGCCCTGTAGGCCAGACGATCACGAGTTGTCATGACAGGCATGGTAGTTCAATGTCCAGCCTCGAGGCTGTCTAACAAGCTTCTGAAGATGCAAGGGAGCGTTCGACTTGTCTGGGTGTATGCGACAAGGTTTCGACTTGAATAAGCACTTGGAGCCGGTAATTGCGATCGCGCAATGATGGGGGATGGGCAGTCTTATAAGTTGATGGAGCATGAACAAGGAACGTGGGCAGACGTGTCTACCTATCGCCAGGAAAAAGTTGTGGCGGTGCGATGCGAGTTACGTCGCTTCTCCACCGAAACTCTTGGCTTTTGAGTTAGTTGGGCGACCTCACGTACGTGCCTGTGGCTCAGCCCTTCCACTGTAACTCAGTAGCTGATAGCGGGGCTGGGCGCTGTAGCTGAGCCTCTGAAGCTGTAATAGTAGCGGGCAGCCAATCCATATCGGTAAGGTATTCTAACCTAACTTTAACCTCTACTTGTCGTCACAGTATCATGGTTTCTCCATGAGCGACACATAGACTAGATCGACGTGACTTGACAAATAGTCTACGTTGCAGCTTCGCCTCGCCTCGAATTTGAACTACGTATCTCCCTCCATCCGTATCGACCGTCGATGATCCCTCTCCACATGTAGCGCCTCTACCCTCGTCAGCATCAACAACATGGAGCGCGCTGCTTCTGGCCAGACGAGTCTCTTCCCAAGAGGACCGAACTTTACTCTCGAAGACTTTTCAAACAAGGACTTTATAGTGCGTGACTTTGTCGATAGTCTCGCCGAGAGCGCCGTACCCTCGAACCGCCGATCTGGCAATGCGCAAGCGCCCTTCGATCCCAAACCCCTGATTCGAACATTTGAGAGTACGGCAGACGCTCTTTGGCAGATCAATGTAGAGCCAATCATGCTGATTCAAAGTCTTAGATGCCCTTGACCAGCTCGGTTCCCTGGGAGCAGAGCTCCAGGAGAAGGAATCCGAGCTCATGTCGCATGTGCGCCGCGCAGAGGTAGCTCACGATTCAACTCTCGAAACACTGGGAGAGAAACTCGACGAATCTATGCGGGCGTTCGAACAGCTAGACCTCTCTCTCAACCAGGAACATTCATACAAAAATGGAATCGGCCTCAATTCCCGCGCACACGGCAACGTGGCGCTGCAGATCGGAGAGAAGCTCGAGGACTTGGACAAGAAGCGAAGGCGAGCCAATGATGCCATATTCCTCATCCAGTGCTGGACAGAGGTCAGCGAAACGGGTAAGCTGTCAATGTTACAAGACGTCCAGCGACAGGCCGGTTCTGAACACAAGGTGCGATGCGCCATGATCGTTCGCCAACTCATGCGCATAAGTCAGCGGCTGGACCCGACATCATGGGGGCAGACAAACGGCCAGAGAAATGGCGGGATCACAAATGGTATTGTGGGCAACGTGAGATTACACAACACAAGAGAGGTCTTGGAAAAGTTCTGCGAAACGCTCGAACAGGATCTTTTACAGCAATTTGAAAACAGCAACAAGAAGGGCAATTACGGCGACATGATGGAATGTGCAAAGGTTCTCTATGACTTCAATGGGGGCGCCAGTGTGATTGCGACCTTTGTCAACCAGCATGCATTCTTCTTGGACCGGGATCAGCTCCTTGCCGATGAGGTTCAAGTGGACAGCGACACTTGGGAGCAGCTGGCAGATCCCGACTCAGAACCACCGACAGTAGAGCCAAGCTTGCAAAACCTGCTTGACGAGATCAAGATTGTCATGCAGGACGAGTCCAACCAGATCAAGCTCATTTTCCCATACTACGAAACAGTGCTCATCAAGTTCATTCAACGAATATTTCAGCAGTCAATCCAACAGAGGCTCGAAATGGTATTGGATGAAACTCTCAAAATCTCTTCACTGGCTTTCCTCAGAGCTCTGCACTCGTCAAGGACGTATCTCGGAACGCTAGTCGAAGACTTAAAGTCCCATGGGTTGACAGAAAACCCCGAGCCTTGCTCAGCTTCTATAGCCCATACCCTCGACCAGCAAATGGAAGAGCTTTTCGTGCCATACATGATCGGCAACTCATACATTGACCGAGAAAGAAAGAGTTTAGAAGAAATGTACAGCTCTTTGCTGTTCAAGTACAGCATATACCATTCGAGGAAGAAGAAGGCGCCTACTGGATTTATGGCATCACTTGCTCAACAGGGCACGCAGCTAATTGCGTCCGCAAAGGACGCTTACATCGAGCGTCTTGACTCATCAGAACTCACGCCTACACAGAAGCGCATGATGTTGCGCGTTGCCGGAGTTCAGGATAAGGACAAGGACAACAAGAACGAAATCGAGGTTTCAGAAGAGGACGGTGCTTTGAGCGTAGCAAATGCCAAGCGCATGCTCAAGTGGTTGGCTGAGAGCGTTCAGCGTACACTTGAGCTCGGCTCCCAGACTGATACTCCCAAGGATGTGAATACACTACTCAACCTGCTCCTGACGAGCCTAGGTCAGGTTTATATCGAGACAACTCTCGACGCTGCCATCGATCAAATTTCCGTGCAAGAAAACACAAAAACCGAGCCTGATCTATCATACTTGCCAACGATTCATCCAGCTGTCACGATTACAAGTCTCATGGATCGATTCATCACGGTCGTCCTTATACGCCTTGCAGAATCAAACACAACAGTCAGGCGGAGCATGGAGGCGCAGAAAAGGGTAGCCATTAGTAACATTGAAAAGAAGACAAACAACGTCATGAAGGGCACCATTGACGTTGTGTCCAACTGGGTGACCAAGTCACTTGCTGGCCAGAAGAAGCAAGATTTCCGACCAAAAGAGGTCGATCTCGACTCACTTCAAACACAGACGTGCCTGAGTATCTGCACATTCCTGGCCCGTGTCCACCGTCTCGCTCGCCAAGCCATCGATGGACAGAACTCTGAGAAGTTCTTTACCGAGCTAGCACTGGTGCTTCTCAAGCTTCTCTTCGAGCACTTCAAGAAGTTCCAGGTCAACGCAACCGGCGGTCTCATGGTGACGCAGGATATCGCGAAATATGTTTCCACCATGCGCGAGTGGCCTTTAACCAAAGAGGTTGGCTCTGCCGTCGAAATGCTCACAGAGATTGGTTCGCTGTTTATTGTCGGGCCTGAGGCGCTCCGAGAAAAGACAAGAACGCTGGCGGCCACAGGTATGAGGGGCAAGTTGTCCAGGGCGGATTTCAGAGCATTCGTACAGAGACGTGATGACTCTGGAACGGCAGGCATTCAAAGCGTATTGAGTGGTCTTTGAGCGTTGGTGCAAGAGGCGGATCGTGGGAAACTCTGTAGTAAAGGTAACAGAATGGATTTTGTAGTCATGAATGCATTAAACGAGATACCATGCTTTTGTCGTTTCGTAGTCAAGGCTTGTCGTAAAACATAAAACGCAAATCATAGATCCCGTCTCATACCACCAACTCTCCCCGTCTTCTCTTCAATCTTTTCGTCAAGATAGTCGACAATCTCGCAGGTATTGGTCAACTTCATAATCTCAGCACGCTCCTTCTTTTCCAGAAGTGAGGTCTTATCGGGGCCCATTCCAGGCGCTGTCATCTCCATGACGTGGTGCTGTACCAGCTTGAATGGCACAGGAGCCCGCGCCACTTTGCACATGAATGTCTCGACAGCTTCCCAGGGGCAGGCCGAGTAGCCGGTGCAGATGGCAGGGTTGGCAAGAAGGCCACGAGCAGACATGAAGCCTGAGAGATGGGTGTTGCTGGGGCGTGGCATGATAACAGCAGAGTTTGTGTCGTTGAGAGCCAGCTTGTCGATAGATGGAAGAGGGGCGTTATTGTTGGTAGTGATGGTGGGCTGGAAGGGGAGGGTGGAGAGATCGAAGACATCCCCGGAGAGGAGAATAGGGAGTGTCTTTGAGTATTTCTCTGTTAAAATTTCGAGGGCCTCAGTCCTGATTGGGGTAGTTGATGGTGTTGATCTTGTTCGTGGGTGAATAGTGAGCCAGTCAATAAGGCGGTTCTGGGGATGCCCTATGACAGTATCTATGAAGTCCATAGTTTGTCTTGAGGAGTGAGCAATATTCATTGTTTCGAGCGAGGAGGGTCATACCTGAGGTCGTTGTGAATCCTGATTTTCACGCTTACACTTCGTCCTTTGGGGTTGTCAATATCCTTCTCGAGGCCGACACCCCATCCGTCGCTTGTTAGGCGTTGTCTGGTCTCGACGACAATATCCCGAACTAGCTCACGATGGTTCATCAAAGCAGCGCCCAGAGTCTCAGCACAAGCCCACGATTGAGGACATCCACAGTTGAGATCAACGCCCTGGCTGGAAGGAGCAACGAGTGCTGATGCACGAGCGAGTTCCAGGGGTACATTTGCACCGAACTGCACAATAGTTGGCGGCTGGTTGGGTTCAGTAGAGAAGGTCCAGTCTATTTGCATATGTTAGCTTCTGTTTTAACCTCTGTACAGAATTACTCACCACTATCTCGAGCGAAACTGCTGCGGTTGAACTCCTTTGCGAGGATCATGGGGGACCAGCAAAGGTCAACTCCATATTTGTGAACTGTTTGTCGAAAGGCAAGCTGTCGCGAATTAGCGATTCATGCTCTTGAATGCCAAATATTTACACACCTTGCCATATCGGACCATGGGCGCAAGAGCATACAAAAAACGATCTTGCTTTCTGGCGATATCAAAGATCTTGAGTGGACTAATTCGTCGTGTTAGAAAAGGGCATACCCTGGACTATGTACAAGGTGTGAACGTACTGGGCAGACTCGCCCTGCTCACCGATGGACATATTGCAAGACGGGATTCGATGAATCGAGTTTATAGTATTATTAGCCGTAAATGATTTTTGGGTCCAACACTAAATCGAATATCTTGGTTAGATAGATTTGCTTAGGAAAGAGGTTTTTTGTGCAAGTCGTGAGCACGTGATCAGTTAACGGATGTCTAGGTAAGTATTGAAAGGAATGACAATCGAAAATACATGGGTTTTATTTTTTATTATTAATAATTTTTTTATTTTTTTTGAATATGCACTGATCTATTATGGTTATCAAGAGGAAATATCAACTCTGTACAGCTTTCCCATAGCACGGAATGTTCAACTTGGGTATATGGCCATTTCTCCATGTTCAATTCAAGTCTTTGGGCTGGTTGCACTTATAGCCCATTTCTTCGTTGTATATCTATAAGTGGATTCGTCCAACGCCCAGCTACCTAGATAGTATCGACATCCATACTGCCTTGGTGTAGCATTGCCCAACGCAATGGGATCATTCCCTTGTTACTCTGTTGATGTTGCTTTATCCTTTTTAGGCTACAATGATCCCTTTTGGACCACGCGCACTCCCAAAGACACGCTAGAAGCTTCAGCTGAACCTCGGTCCTGTTCCTAATGGTCACTTTATCAGCAATTTGTACCAGTGCCACTTCGCCCGCCTTTGCAGTAACACTCCAGAAATGACTAGGGAGATGCGTGCGTGCTACGGCATAGGACGTCTTATTGGTCGGTCACATGTACTCACCAAGGCCATGCACTATCTCGAGGCATTCCAGGGCGCGATAGCTTCGCTTCAGCATCTCCTCCAGGGCTGACTTGGCTTTTGGAGAATGCCTAGTGGAGTTAGTAAAGGCGACAACTTGGTCATATCATTCACCAGTGTAGTAGTGAGCTCTCGCTTGCATTCAAACCCAGGGATTCTACGCCCGTACTGTTTCCCATATGCCTCTTACATAGCCCATCTCAACCAACCAAAGGAGGATTGGCCTGTCGACTTATTACACCTTTAGGCTTCAACCAACGAGCTACCATACCTTGCGGGGCTGAGACACTCTCCCATTCGCCTTGTCTGTTGTATACTATCGTACCTATATATAATCGAGCCGTTCAAATCTTAACCATATCCTCATTTTGTTTACTTGTCAGCGATAAACTACCCGCTGCACTTATCGAGCAGTCAAGAGGGGGAACATCGCCTCGGAAGAAATAGCAAGAGGCATGACTGGCTTAAGCCGAGATCAGCCCCTCATGCCTGGCGCTTTCGGACCTGAGGATTACATCGACTTTTATGAGAACCCCCTCGAAGTTCTTGACAATTTGGAGTCTGCTTGGAAAAATAGGGAACCACGAATTACCTGGTCCACCAACAACTTGCCAACCCTTGACGATGTTGACTTTGACTGGCGCACATACGATCCGCCAGGTGCACTGAGGAGGGCTCCTAACATAACATCTCAGGTTCTCCTGGATATACTCCAGTCATCGGTTCAGAATGTCAAAGAAAGGAATGTCGAAGAGGATCGCCGGAAGAAAGAAGCTGATGCTCAACGACAGTTTCAAGAGAATGAAAAGGTCAAAAACAAAGGACCGTACCTGCCCATCATCATTCCTATGGAAAAACCCGTCCAAGATGATACGAGTAAAGATGTACCCAAGATCAAACCCGATATACTCATGACAACTTTTGGTCCCAGTGTCACTGTTACAAAGAACGGGGCCAAGGCAAACAAGAAGCGCCTCGTTGCACTTCGTCGGTTCTTCCAGCGCAGCGAAGAAAAGGGCGAAAACAGTGCTGCAGGAGCGGTCCTGATGGCTCTGCGAGAAGAAGCTGGGGAGACCGAACCTGGCAGCGAGAACCTCGTTCGTTTGACCAAGCCCGATACCGTCGAGGAAGTGTAGGTCTTGAGTTTATCCACTGCTTTTCCTTACTAATGAGCGACAGTGGATGCGTGTCATGTCTCGACGACTTCCACCCCAAGGATGTCATAAAAGTGCCTTGCCATAGTTACTGTCACGATTGCTTCATCCGTCTGGTTTCCGCTGCGTGCCAGAACGAGCAGCAATGGCCACCTAAATGTTGTTTGAACGAGGTCCCAGTCAAAATCGTCCTTCGATTCATTCCGTCTAACCTTAAGAAAACGTTTGAAGAACGGTCCAAGGAGTGGGAATTACCCGTCAGCGAACGAGTTTATTGCAGCGAACCTAACTGCAGTCTCTGGATAAAGCCTAAACGAATCGACCTAAGCAGGCGCAGAGGTGTTTGCGATCGATCTCATCGAACGTGTACATTATGTAGAGGGCCGGCTCATCAGGGAGAAGAGTGCCCCCAGGACGTTGATATGACCCTTACGAATCAACTAGCCGAAGACGAAGGCTGGAAAAGGTGTTCCAAATGCCATGCTTTGGTTGAACATAGGGAGGCCTGCCAGCATATGACTTGTCGATGCGGGAATCAATTTTGTTATGTCTGTGAGAGGCGCTGGCGAACTTGCGAGTGCACAATGGAGCACCTTCAAGCAGTCAAGGACGGAGCTGCAGCCAGACGAGAAGAAAGACGAGTTAATGAATTAGCGGAGGCTGAGGAGATACGGCAAGCTCTTCTGCAGATCGAAGAGTTTGAGCGTGAAGAAGCTCTCAAGGCTGAGCTATTGCGACAGGAGCAGGAGCGGTTGGAAGAGGAACGCCGGCAGCACGAGCTCGAGGAAAGGGCTCGACAGGAAAGCATTCGCCGAAGAGATATCGAAACCAAGTACCAAGAGTTACGGATTCTACTCGACCAATTAAATGAGCTACAGCAAGTATTGCTCGAAGTTGACCAGGAAAAGGAGGGCGAGAACATGGTCATTGGCATCGAATCCGCGAAAGACTCTTTGGAAAGGAAACACGATTCAGAACGGTCTGAGTTGAAGATCAGTATTTCGAAGAAGATGGCCGAGAAGGAAGACGCCTTGAACAAAGATTTCCAAATTCGAGCAGCTCAAGAGAATGACCTTGAGCAAGCCTACCATGAGCGCCTCAAAGCATATTGGAAGGACAGGAAAGATGGGGACGAAGAAATAGAAAATGCGATGCTCGATTTGAGAAAGCGCATGGATCAGAAACAATATGCCTGGCAAAAGTGGAAGGCTGAGCAGCTCAAGGACTTGGAGGCAAAACTTCAAGACAACGAAACCTACAGAGAGGAGCTCATGTACAGCGCCAAGCACAGACTGGACGATTCCTGCCAAGAGAAGGAGAGAGAGATGGTGAGGCGTATGGCTGCTGAAAATAAGTGGCTCGAAGCTGTTGTATTAGAGAGGGAGAAGCTCCTCAGTGAGTGGGAGTATGAGGAGGTTGAAGGCGATGCTGATAGTATATTTGCACCAGAGTCAGATGGTGCTGGGGACGGAAACTATATTGTTGGAACGGCGTCGTAGAGAGAGACTAGGAAATAAATATTAAACTCTATCACATCACAACACTTGCTGTATTTCGTAATTTTGGATAAATGAGGCTCGGCACTTACAGGTAGGTAGGATAGTACTTGTTGTTGAGTGCTTCTGAGGTGACTTGTCTCCACAGCATGAATAGAGGCTCCCAAAGCTCCATATTTTCTATTCCACTGAACTTTATCAATTACATCAACACTCACTCTAATTATTCAACCTTTAACCATTCACTCTCTCGCTACTTTGATCTGTTGAATTTGAACCAAGTCATAATGGCTCGGCTATCAGGACTTCAAAAAGAGGTTCTTGCCCTCTATCGAAATTGTCTCAGAGAGACGCGAAAAAAGCCACAGGTATGGAAGAACGAAAGGGCAATGAATGCCGAGGTTGACACTGACACTGACACCGACGCTTTAAAGGCTACCCGGCCACACTTTGAGAGCTATGCGAGGTTCGTTACTCTATTAAAATCTATGTTAATATTTTCTAATATTTACTATTTACCTGTAGAAATGAATTTGCTCGAAACTTGAGCATTGATAAACGAGATTTTGCCGCAATCGAGTTCCTGTTACGAAAGGGACGACGCCAACTAGAAGTCTACGGATCACCTGGTATCAAGGACATTAAATAAAACGACATCAGCTCTTTCCTTGTACAGTTCTCCCAGCTCGAATGGGCAGGAATTGTGTCTGCAACATCCTCTAAAGGAAGGGACCTTTCGCAAAGCAAGTTCTCGGAATGTCACAAACTCGGCAGACTCTCTCTCTCTCTCCTCATCTTCACCACCCAATCCATTGTATTATGACTCCGTAATCAACTCCCTTTCTTCTTCTTTATATCAACCAAATTATTTGGGAACTGCATAACTTGTATATCGCAGAATGGTCACATCATTGTCTAAACTTGCTTCTTCTAATCATCCCTCCTTTACCAAAATACGCCCACCTCACTCTGTCAGCGATAACTCAGGACGTCGCGGGCGAAGTATCTTTCTGCCACGACGGCATGTACGTGTACGCCATCGGACACCCACAAGTCAACGCCACGGCCGACAGCCATTTTCATCGCCGGTTCATACACCATCAGCTACAAGCTCCTCGAATGGCTCACCCGAGAACGCCGTTGAGCCACATGGAGCCACTGAGAGAACTCCAACAGGCGATCCAGTAACCCAGAACCAAACTTGGCTGGATTATGATACACAGTCTAGACCTGGCCATACATCAGAGGTCAGTTCTATGATCACGAAAAACGGACACAGGCCTGTCAGTCCACTGCACATGTCTGAGATGGATGTTGTAACAACCCAAAGAAGAGTGTCGCCCTCATCCCCCAGAGACCATCCTGGAACCACAGAGGCGCACAAATACGCTACACCATCGCAAATCTCTGGTACAGACGCTTTTAGGGACATTTCTACGACAAGAAACAACCTCAGTCTGAACAATGAACTTGTGGAAGCCATTTCGAGGAATGTCGCACAACAACTCCACTTGCTGACAATCAAGGATGAATCCCCACGGACAAAGCACAATCAAAGGAAAGCAGTACCACCAACATCAGACAGCCTCGAGAATGACTCAAGGACTACAAGTCAAAGAGAAGCACTTGATCATTTCACCCAAGAGCTTCAGCAGTATGCTGAGCAGTCAGGTGCCAAAGGAAAGCTTGCAGTCTTGACACCAACACCACCTCGGTCTGGTGCAAGCCTCCGGACCATAGCTGCACTTCTCCCCTTCCGTTCCGAATTCAAGGCTGCTGGGCTAGCTATTACTTCAAAGGATCAAGCAAACCATCCTTTCTACCCCGGTTCTCTTAAACATAGAGCTACGACAACCCCGAACTTAAAATCACTCTCCAAGCAACCGCATATTGTTCAGGTGGATGGTGCTACCCGATGTCCAAGCTCGAGTACAGAGATTCCTTTTCCAGCTGCTGAGGATATGGATGAATGGAGATATGCAATGGTCGATAATGATGAGCGCCCACGAAAGAGAACTACATCTGCAGACCAAGCACCTAGGACTCGCTGTACTTCATGCCGATCTGGTGATTTGTGCCATTGTAGTGGCTAGAATTGCCTTCAACTTGCACAGAAACCACGGCCGCTGCGCCCTGAAGCCCCCGAAGAGAGGTTGTTGACTGGGCCCACAGCAAGAGTTCCCAGAGCCCACATGCATTCTTTTCCCGAGTGGGCTAACATGGTATCCCCGGAGAAAAGAACGTCGTGTCAGCGAAGGGTTCACGAGAAACAGGCAGTAAACTCTTATCCACGATCTTCTCAAAGTAGAAGGAAGCCGAGACAAACTCCAGCAGCTTTCTTTTCAGGCCCAAAGACACCTGCTAGCCGCTCGGTCATATCGAAAAGATCAACTGCTCCGTATGGCACTGGCCTATCCTTAGACAAACATCGATCTCGCGCAGAAAGCGGCGCTCGCACACACGTATCACGTTTAACGAAAGCCGGCCAAGACCAGAGCCCAGGCGCCAGATCACTCCGACCGTCAAAAAGCCTTAACCAGCCCGTTTTAGTATACGAAAGTCCGAGACGCTCCCATAGCCTGAGCGCCGACATCGTTGTCCCTCAACGCGTACAGTCGGTTAACCGACACGAAAAACCTTTGCCAGAGCCACCTCAACCTGGGTCGACAACAACTTCCGTAGGAGAAGATTGCGGACTATCTGCCAAGGCTGATACCTTACCATCTACACCAGAGAAGGTTTCTCATGACAAAGGCAAGGGAAACGCGCCACAGGATAACCATGAAAATTATCAAAGTTCTTCGATTTCACCAAATCATGTCACTGTCTGTTCAAGGGGGTTTTCTGGGTACAAGATCGGTCGGCCGAACGTCCCGAAAAGAATGTCATCCATTCAAAGTCTTCAAACAAAAACTAGAGAATGTGATCAAGTCGAAATCCTAGACCGAGATGTATTAAGAGGGTTACATATTGCAGCTTCAGCAGCTTGCAATGAGCAAATTGACGCCTTCATACGTGAGAAGACTGGTCTACACATCCGGCGGTTCTTATCTGACCTCATGCCACTTGAGAGTCTGGGCAATAATCCGGCTCGGGATGTGAAAGAAAGAAGAGCTGAAAGAAGGAGAGCAGAAATTAGAGCGACAAAGCGGCGAGTGAGGAGGTCTCGACAAGCAAAGGGGCGAGCCATGCTCTGATTCGATACAGCATACATGGCGAAGTATCATAGCCAGTTTTGTATTGTATGAGGCATTGTTGTAAGGTGTGTGTGGCTGCAGGGGGTCGATGTATGATAAATGGTCTTCCCCGCTCAGCTTTATTCTGGCTTCAGATATGATGACAGGCTAATTCATCTGTCAACTTGAATCACCATTGTATTCGTATTGATATTTTCCGCAATAACTCTCATTCTGATCCGCAATAATGGACTCTTCGTGGCTTTCTCATAGTGATATCCAGGCATTTCGAACCAACTTTACTTCACGCGGGTACTCTGATGACCAACGCTTCCAACGATGCTGGAAACATCAAACGTGCAAAGGTTGCCTTGCAACTTCGCAATGCAGCTGGTGTCCTTTTGTACGGCTCCCAATGCTTTAAACAAGAGCCCACGAGTAAAATACTCGATCTAACCAAGTAACAGTCATGGTCCTGTGTGCCCAACGTGAGCAAGATTCCGTTGCTCGCTCCGGCATATGATGAGTACATCTGTCCACACTGGGCAGAGCGATGGGAGCTTCGGTCACGGCCTCTAGGGTGTCAAGTTTCATCCATAACGAGCCTCACAGCCACCATCACTGTCGCATCAACCCTGAGCTTTGTTCTGCTCATAGTCTTACTTGTGTTGGCCGCCCGCTGGTTCCGGCGTTATCACAAGAATCCTGGCTGGTGGCGGCTACAAAACCGTCGCTGGGATAGGGCAAGGTCACAATATGGAGAGCGTGAACCATTGCTGCCAGAAGATCGGCCGGGCAACGGAGGTCCTTAGGAGAAGACCTTTACAATGCGGCTACGAGGTACAAGCGGATCACGATACGGACGCTGAGCGATTTTTTCGACTGGCACTCGATATCCGTTAACCGGAGCTGACGGGAGGGATGATTGCCACTTCGTCTGCTTCTCGGATCATCGTGTCTTCTGTACCCTCCTCACCGGGCAAGTCTACATAATCGAGGTTGACAGTAACAAGGCACGAGTCAAGGATCTTTGCCTTGATGCCAGGGTATCTGTTCTCGAGCTCGGCGAAGAGCTTGCTGAGCGGCATGGTGGCTGGCAGAGCTTCATGATCTTTGCCTGTGAAGGAACTGGCACTGGCAAAGAAAAGGACGTTGAAATGTCCGGCCGGAGGCTTGGGTGCTGACATTACAGGAGTGGTAAACCTAGAAGATTCTTTTTGAATGTTAGCCAAGTGGCCTGGAGAAAAAGTGCGACAACAAGAGTGAATGAGAATTTTGGGTCAGAGATCTTGGTGATAAAAGGTACATCAATGTATGTTTCAGGTAATACATGCTAAAAAGCATCATTCCCAATGTGTGTGTAAAGTAAATTGTTGAGTTGACTTACCAATAGAGTTGTCGAAGCTTTGAAGAATCTTGTGAGATGTTGCAAGGTTGAAGAAGAGAAGATTTCCTCTGGCCGCCCCGCCCAATTTGAGGTTAGAAAGTTGCACGTGACTAGGTACTCACGATGCGAAGCGAGGTTAGGTAGTTTATGGGAGAACAGTTTGTCATAAAAAGAGGCATGAATTCTCCTGTTGCTAGGTCAATACCGAAACTGAGGTCATTGAATTATCGTAGCACGTGTTGACTGCATATCCTCCCCCAAGTTCGTTTCCTTGTCCGAGCTTCGAGAGGGCGCGAGACGTGCGTTTGAGAAGGAGATAGAGCAAGTCGTGCGCGAGAGAAACAAGAATGAATTTCACTTTTTCGTCGGATTCCAATGCTGCATGCAGAAGAAGAACTGTTCTGGAATTTTTTCGTTATCCCAGACCCGTCCGTGTGACTCCTCTAACAAATGAAACTGGAGTGCCAAAAGGGTAATGTGCAGCTCCAGGTCAATGTCCCAATACAAGGCGCGCATGCCTCATGCATAGACCATCCGTCGTTGACCGTCTTCCAAGAACCCCATGCTCCCCAGAATGCACATTTATCGTAGTCGTCGGGCCTCACGCTCGGACTCGAGGAGGCAAAGGATGTCGTCCTCACGGACTGTATCGGGCAAAAGTCAGCATTCGCAATTCTTGATTATTCTTACTCTTGACCCCTCGTATTGGGGATTCGAAGTGAGGGGATTTTCGAGAATTAATCGTACCTGGGCCCTTGACGTTTCGGATGATGGATCGGGTCTGGTCGTCCATGAACTCAACGCGGACCTGGGTGACACCACCACGAGAACCTATCCAACCGAGTCAGAAATTTATTCAACCACTTCGTCGTTTCATGGCCATTTTTTTAATTTTATTTTTGATATTTCGCTTCGTCCATATCAAATTTCGTGGGGAGTGTAAAACGCACCGGTTCGGCCGAGGACTCGGGTGACCTTGACGAGCTTGACGGGCTGCTTGGAGGCGTCCATTGTTGCGACCTGAAGGATTGTAAGCTGGATGGGAAAATGCGCGTTGGATCGGGAGTATCGTCGTACTGTAGGGAAATTGGTGGATTGGGCGGTGGTCGCGGGCGTGAGCTGTAGATTGACGCTTGTTTGGGACAACTTTTTTGGTGAGAACGTCAGGGTTTTCGAGAGCCAAAGCCCTTAACCCCACTCGGGAACCGAAGACTCATGCGGTTGGGCTCGGGGTCGGGCTAGAGATAGTCCGTGCGGCGCAGTCATATGGCAGTGCATTGTGGCGTCATGATCCATCATGAGTTTAAAGAGAACTGAAGTCTCGAAAAAGAGAAGTGGACTTGATACTGTATGAATTGGCTGACAGTTTGTAAAGAGAAGTCGATTATGTGTCAATATGCTTTATACTACAGGCTAGGAAAGATTCCATAATTACTCGGTTTATTTGCTAGGGTATCTGACCAACACATCATCAATCATAAATCCTCCATTCTCTCCTCAAGGTCCTTGACCCATTCTTCCATGACCTGCTTATTGTTCTCGATGGAAACGTTTCCTTCCTTTATAGCAGTCTCAATCTTCACAAGACCCTCGTTCCACTGCTTCAATTCTGCGGCCATCTCTGCTTGCTGCTTCTCGATGCGAGTCAATGTATCACTTGCAGTCGCAGCGTCTGCATGGATAGCTCTGAGTGATCGCAACCGGTCCAAGAGAGGTGGGAGTATGGGAGTAAGGTTCTCGATGGTAGGAAGAATTCCGTAGAGCGCATTGATCTTTGCTTCCTGTTCAGACTCTTCTGGTTGAGTCGTCGAGCCGCTGCGGCCGAGTTCTTCTCTCAAAGACTTTGCTTTCTCCCTGGAGTCATTGAGTTTGTCCTGCTCTTGAGCTAGCGTCCGTACCCGTCGGCTGATGGCATCCAAGTTTGCAGTCGAAGCTTCTGACAGGGTTGAGATCTGCTTGTTCATAGAATCCAAAGTCGGTAGAATTGCGCGAGGAAGGCCATTGGTATCAGCCTCTGGCATCAATGAAGCATTGATTCCCAAGCCCTTCTCTAGCATCAACAATCGGCGGTCAAAGTCAGCAGCTTTGGCCAAAGCATGACTTTGCTCATATGTTGGTGCGTATGTCACCGTGTAAGTTGCATCCTCTCCTGATGTTGTTTCGGGTTTCTCTTCCGGGCTTGAAGGTGTGATCGGTTGTGGCATCCTGGCTGCGGTTGGGCGACCTGCAGGCTTTGAGATCTCGTCCAGCACTTGGCTGAGGGAAGCCAACCTATCGTCACCAGTGGCCTCGTCACTGTCATCCTGCCCCTGAGATTCGGCCTTTCGCTTCGCATATTCATTCTTGGCTTCTTCTACTTCACGCTTCAAGCGAGCAATCCGTCGTTCCAAGCTTTCGTCATCGTCGTCGTCGGAGAGATCACCAAGCTCTTGGGTTCCGTCCTCCAGTATGCGCTGCCTACGACTAGAGGCTTTGTACGATTTGCGTTTCCCATCAACTCGGTCTGAAAAGTCCACGCCATTCGCATCAACGTTCGTAGGAAGAAAACGAGAGCGAGCCTCATCTATTCGCAAACGAGATCTGGAGATGCCAGGTGTCTCGTCTTCCACATCGTAGAACTCATCGTCCGAGTGCGTTCGAGCAGCGGTCGTCTGTAGGTTGAGTGAGTAAAGTTGTGGCGTATCCAAGTTGGATAAATCTTACGGGAACCGTGGAGTTGTCGTCTGTGAGCTCGGGAGTTTCGTAGATGTCTGGAGCGGAATCCTAGATAGGGAGTTAGCATTGGATGTTTGGCTTTGTTGTAGCTGCAGCGAACTCACCAAATCTGGCAAAGCAGCGTACTTTCGGTTGAGAGCCATCCTTGCTACCGAAGGCCAGATGGTAATGATTTTCTAATTCGCGAGCAAACGGGGTATGTTTATAAAGCTTGTTTAAAGCTCCAAACTTCGTCGTGACGTTCAAGGTTGAAAGCGACCTGATTCAAACAACAACTCTAACGGTTGGCAAGCGTCCCTTTTCGGCTTCCGAGCACTGAAGCACTGACCATTAATGGGCTACCTGCAGCACTAATGTTCGGCGTCTACCCTTGTGCACGCTGGACTTTCCGTCTCAATGATAGGCTACAGGGCGGGGTCAATCTGGCAGGAGCGCGTTTGTCAAAGCAGGTGCGCCTGCTAGCCTCCCTACGCGTAAACGTCGCTGCAACCCTGTCGCCCAACTTCAACGGACCTTGTTTGCAAGTGAGCGAACCTTAATCAACAATCAGATACCTACTACCTATTGATCAAAGCTTGTTCGAGTGATTACCACGTCTTCACCTTCTTTCACTTCCTTTCTTTCTTTCCTTTCTTACCTTCACCCACCTAATCTCTTGCATGGCGATGTCTTAATGCCTCCCATTCCTCTGCGTTTACAGATACATTGCAACTCAAAACTTTGAGCACAGTATCTTTATCGATCTTGTTTTCGTATCACGAAATAAGAAGAGGAAAACTTTCAACAAACCATGAATAGGAGAGTAGGGTTGAGTAAGTTCTCAAAACCGGAGGCACTTCTCAGCACGTTCAATATCAAGGGAAAGCAGAAGCAAAACCTTGAGAAGGAACCTGAGGATGTCAACGCTCCACCAGTGCCTTCCGGGGACGAGGGCGAGAGCGAGGGCGATGACAAGGGGGGGGTGCCACCGGTCGCAGATTTGAGGCTGAAACCAAGTCGGGTCAAGAAAGATATAGTTTCTGACTCTGATGATTCAGAGACGGAAAGATCAAACCGGGGGAATATCAAACGCACCAACTTCCCTACTTCGAGTACTGCTAAGTCTCGAGAGAAGACGACAAAGAAGACACGAAAGCGCGGGAGCGAGCAATCGGCGGCCGAGGATACCGAAGAGACATCCTCCTCAAGCTCCAAACGAAGGAGGGTGGCTTCCGGGCCTGCAAACGATTCGGCAAATCATTTCATTGATGCGCGAGGATTTACAAAGTCCTCAAGATCTACAGTGAGATATGGCTCTTCCAGAAATGGCAAGGGATCACAGGCTTCAAGAGCGTCGCAAGCGTCCCCTAGCTCGCAGGAATCACAAACGAATAAAGGTTTGTCGCGTTGCTATATTCCTGTCATCACGTTAACTTACTGGCAGGTAAAGGCATTGGTTCAGACCGCAAGACCCTGGCAAAACAAGACGAGGATGGCGGCCTTGACAGCTCTCCAATCAAAGATAAACCAACGTTCAAGCTCGTCTCAAGAGAATCTCTCAGCCCCAAAAAGTCAGAATCAAAAAAGCGCAAGCTGACCGTACCTGTGGATGACCTAGGGTCTCCCGAGAAGGGAGTCAAAACGCCCATGATTTTACCAAGCCGTGAAAATTCTTGTTCTAGCCAAGACAAGAAAGGAGGTTCCAGCAGCGCTTCACAAGGGTCAACTTCCGCCGGAAAGGGCGTCTTCCAAATACCCGCTGTGATCAGAAATAAAAAACCAAAAAGGAAGATGCGACCTCCTTCGCCCGAGTATAAGCCTGCGACGTTCATCAACCCGGTTGATATTGATTTCGATTTCGATTTAGAAGGTGGCAATGCTGATAGTGTCTCATCGCCCATCTTGTCGGATCTGGATCAACTCAGCGACACGGAATCTAATGAGATACCGCCTGAAGATGAGAAAGTCTCCGAAGAGACGATGGCCAAATGTCCATGGTGCGGTGATGTTGTTTTAGAGCAGGCTCTCAAGGACTACTCGAAAGGCAAGAGATTGAGTGTGCAAATGCAGACAAGGTTCTGTGCAAAGCACAAGAAGGAAACAGCTATGGACACATGGCGTGAAAGAGGCTATCCTCACATCGATTGGGACCGATTGGAGAAACGGCTTGACGACCATCAGCAATACTTGGCCAGGATTGTTGACGGGAAAGAGTCCCATTACCGCAATATACATGCTGAAAAGGTCCAGACAGGCCAGGCCAGGTCACTCAAGAAAGAGGGAGACTTGAACCCAGGCTATTATGGCCCACGAGGCTGCAAAGTCATGTGCGACTACCTCGTGGATGAGTTTGGCCAGTCATTGAAAGACAAGGCTACAAAGGACCGTGTCATTGCTGGGCGTGGTTCGGCAGCTTTTATTCAATCAGTCTTGGTTGCTGAACTTGCTGTGCAGCTGATAATGGAGGACATGAACGTGAATGCGCGCGAGGCTCGAGAGATCATGGAAGAGAGCAAGACTCTGGGCGAGTTGCTACACGAAGAAATATGATACGACTCTGAAAGTGGAACACAGACTAGCTTTACGTAGATTTGGTTTTAACATGATAATCCGCAAATACATCTGTAATCTTTGCTTCGTAAGAAACTAGTCACATCTCACTTTCTAGCTGTTCGAATTGAACGTCTGATGGCATAAAAACGAAACTTGGGATTCTGTTATATCGGAGGCCAATGTGGCCGTCTAGCTCTAATCACAGCTCTTTGAGCTGATCGCCATATGGTACAAAAAGTTTCTAGTCAATACTAGCTTTAACCGCGTCACCACCCTCATCTCTCTATGCGCGCTTTTCTCTATTGCTCTTTCTTTGTCTTGAGGGAAACGTCGATTGTTGTCTGCATGAAAAACTGTCGCTCAATAGCCTTGAGTATCTCGTCGAGGAGCCTGTATAGAGTTAGTTGGATGGACTTTACAAACAAAGAACAGAGAAGAAAACTTACACAACTGGGGCACTAATAAGAACAACTGCCTTCCACTCCAGGGTGTTAAGGGGAACAATGGAAAACAGACCCTGAAGGAAGGGAATGTAGAGGAGGGCGAAGTGAAGGGCCATGGACAGAGCAATGGCGTAGACGAGCATCATGTTCTTCCACAGAGGCAGAGTGAGAAGGGATTCACTGGATGACAGGGCGTTGATGGCGTTGAACATCTCAATGACGACCAGGATAGACAACGAGACAGTCGAAGCCGACTTGGCCATGTTGTTGGAGAACATAGCGCAGCCGATCTCAGGGTATTCAGCTGAGCAGTGGTGGAAGCGAGTGAGCTGGCGGAAAGTGATCTGGGGGCCCTCCGTGTTGTACATGAACCACCAGGCGTATCCAGCAACAGTAGCAAGACCAACGTATGTACCAATGACGAGATAACGGAAGAACAGCCAGCCACCAATGAGGGGTTCGTCTCGCTTGCGAGGGCGACGCTTCATGATGTCGTGATCAGGAGGGTTGAAAGACAGAGCGGTGGCAGGAAGACCATCGGTGACAAGGTTTACCCAAAGAAGCTGAACAGGAACCAGGGCTTCGGGCATGCCAAGAGCAGCCGTGAGGAAGATGGAAACAACTTCGCCAATGTTGGAGGAGATGAGATAACGGATGAACTGTTGAGTGTTGTTGTAGATGGAGCGTCCCTCCTCAATAGCGACCTCGATAGTGGCAAAGTTGCTGTCAGCGAGGACCATGTCGGCGGCCAGCTTGGAGACATCGGTTCCAGAACCCATGGCAACACCGATATCAGCCTTCTTCAGAGCAGGAGCGTCATTGACACCATCACCAGTCATGGCAACAACTTCGCCAAGAGACTGAAGGAGATCGACCAGTCGGGACTTGTGGCTGGGCTCAACACGGGAGAACAGAGAGGCACACTTGGCTGCCTCGAGTTGCTCGTTAGGAGAGAGTTGATCAAACTCGCGGCCAGTGTAGCTCTTTCCAGTGAGGTCCTCGTGCTGGCCAAAGACACCAATCTGTCGGCAGATGCTCTCAGCAGTGTTGCGGTTGTCGCCAGTGATAACAATGACACGGATACCAGCGTCCTTGCATTGCTTAACAGCATGAGGGACCTCCTCACGAGGAGGGTCAAGCATGCAAACAAGTCCGAGGAAAGTCATCTTTTGTTCAAGCTGAGCGTATTGCTCGGTGGTATCAGCGGTCTGGAGAAGAGGGTTCTCGGGCACGTTGTCAATGCTGGCGAAGGCGATAACTCGGAGACCGTTGTTGCCGTATCGTACAATCTCAGTCATCAAACGGTCTGAAATCTTCTTGGTGAGGGGGACCTTTTTGCCATTGGAGCCAACGAGGGTCTCTGTGCAGCGATCGATGACAGACTCGGGAGCACCCTTGACCAGGAGCTTCTTGTTGCTGCCACTGCCAACCAAGACGGACATGCTCTTGCGATCACGGGAGAATTCGTATGTGGCGAGACGGGGAAGTTCCTTCTGGTAGGCAGCGCTGGCATAATGAACACAATCTTCGGGGCGGGTATCGGTGGGAGCGCAAGGTCCAATCTTCTCGACGAGAACTCGAAGAGCGCCCTCGGTGGGTTCACCGATGCTGGAAAAGGTGGCAGATTGGGAATCGTAAGCAAGCTGGGCGTCGTTGCAGATGGCGGCGACCTGGGTCATTTGACGAATTGTGTTGGACGTGACATGAAGGTCCCGAACGATGACACCGCTGGCCTTGATGGATCCTCGAGGAGCGAAAGTAGTGCCCTCAACATCAAGCTCGCTAAGATCGCTACCGTCTTCGTTCAGATGCACAACCTTGTTCACACTCATTTGGTTGGTGGTCAAGGTACCAGTCTTGTCGGAGCAGATGACACTGCAGCTTCCAAGAGTCTCGACAGAGGGAAGGCTTCGGACCACAGCGTTCTTCGCGGCCATCTTTCTCGTTCCAAGAGCCAAACAGGTGGTAATAACAACAGCCAAGCCCTCAGGGATAGCGGCGACACCAAGAGAGACGGCAATCTTGAGGTAGTAGATGGCACCCTTGGTCCAGTTACCGTGACTAGGGTCGTTAAAGTTGGGGATGTTGATGAGCCAGACCAGGATACAGATGACAGTAATGACCTTGGCTAGTTTGTCACCAAAATCGTTAAGCTTCTGCTTCAAGGGGGTGGGCTCCGAGATCTGAGCAGTGATGCTCTCGTGAATATCTCCGATGGCGGTGTTGGAACCAGTGAGGACGACGACGGCTCGAGCGCGACCGGTAACCACTGTTGTTCCAGAGAACAACATGTTGGTCTGATCCTGTAGAACGGCCTTGTCGTCTTCGACAACCGTGGAAGCGCGTTTTCCGACACTCTCACTCTCTCCAGTAAGAACTGCTTGGTCGACAGAGAAACTGTTGCTTTCGATAGAGACAAGTCGGCAATCGGCAGGGATACGGTCACCGATGTGGACAGTAACAATATCACCGGGGACCAGCTCTTCGGCTTTTACTCGTGAGACCTGGCCACCGTTTCGCACCACATTGGCTTCGTTGGCCGAATATTCTTGCAAGGCGGCGATGGCCTTCTCGGCGCTGCTTTCCTGGGAGACTCCGACAACACCGTTGAGGATGAGGATGGTAAGGATCTGTTGAGTCAGCGGCTTGCTCAAGCGGACAGAAACATGTTGTTTCCAGAAGCAATGCACATACAACAATGGGGTCGACAAAGGCGCTCCATCCTTCTTCCTCGTCGAACAAGGCTAGAACAAAAGATACAGCGGCGGAACCGAGAAGGATAATGACAAGTTGGTCCTTGAATTGCTCGAGAATAAGTTCCCAGAGGGGAGTGGGAGGCTCCTCGGGAATGGCTATCGAAAGTTAGAACAGTTGGAGTTGATGGCGGGGCTTGCTGGCAGCTAGCAGAGAGGTTGACATACAGTTGCGCCCATGTTTGCTGCGTAATTCAGTGACCTGCGCGTCACTGAGGCCAGTATTTTCGTTCACGTTGAAGCTGGCGAGGACATCGCCAGCCGGCTTCGCGAAGGCAGTCTCCATCACGAAGACAATGCGCGAGGGGGCGCTCGAGATAAGGCTAAACCGACTTCGTGTGCTGAAGAGTCGAATATGTCTTGCGCCAAAGTATGTACCGATGGAATATGGAGGGAGTGTACCTTGGAGCAAGCAAGGTAAGAAGAAGTTTATGCAGAAGTTGAAAGGAACGATGAAAAGAAAGAAAGTGCGTGAGAGAAAGAAAAGACACGGAGGCAATAATCACCGGCTTCCTGTCGTGGTAGTAGTACGCCGGATGGAACAGTAGATTTGTCAAGACAGGAAAGGCAAGGCGATCAGAATGGAAGGGCCCGCACGTGGCAACCTTTAACCTTGTTCAGCCAGACATTTATAATAAACTGAAATTATCTGTATCTCTCTCTCTCTCTACACATAGAAACTTACTTGAATTTCTATATAAATCTAAAACGATAAAAGTCGGCACTAGGCAAGCATCATCCAGGTCGCAAAACCATCCTTTTCCGCTTACATCGTCAGCTTGAAACCTCAAGTTGAGTATCCGTAGAGTCAAACAGCTTCGTCACCAAAAAGTTCAACGTGTTCGTTTCCATGTCGGGCAGTCGGCATGTCTCTCCTGTCTTCTAGCGTCAGCAGTAGCGCATCCCCACAATCCGGGCGGACAGGCGACATGGAGGACTGTAACCCCCTGGAAACAGAGTCCGGCCAGGTACGAAGTCCCCTGAAACTCGATTCAAGACTGCTCGTCCACACTCGACCCCGGCTTGACCTTTCTCTTTTGAGTTTAGCTATTGTCTGCACCGCCACGATGCCCAGCCAGACTTGCCAAACCAGTTAAATAGTAGTTTGGCAAATTACATCAACACAAGAGAGACAACCTGGCTTTTGACCCGCCGAGCATATATGCCAAGTTGACGATTGCCGGCATGCCGTTCTCTCCAATCGAAGTTGAAAATGACAATGGGTAAAGAGACTGTGGAGAATAACTACAGCATAACTATTCTGGGGATTCGTAAGCTTCTTTCCCTAAAATTCGTGATTTCGGCCCGGCATGGCCGACTGACTCGGTACCTGGCTTGGCTATAGTCATGATGGCCTTGAACCCGACTCGGATGAAAGTAGACACGATGGGACCTGTTCTCAGGTGAGATCTCTACATTGCAAGGCTCTTGCATAGATCTAAACCTAAATTCAATTCGGATCAAAGGGTTCCCCAACAGTCAGCATGGATAGGTGGGTAGGCAGTACTGCACCTACACATAGTCATATCATGAGCATCATGCTCACGAACCTGATAATGATTCATCAAAGCCAGTACCAAGAGTAGTTTCCACGAAACTTGTGAGTCTTTGTATTCGATCTTCGCAGATTTTCAGGAGCCCCAAGCCATTTCCACCGACCTGCAGTTCCGACGATACTTAATGGCATCTCTTGTTCTTCTCCCCCAGAAGATGATGTTTGAAGCCATGACTACGCAAAGACATGTTAGACAACCCATCCGGGTTCAAAGCCATAAATTCTTCATCACTTGATCAGCTCCGCGACAAAAGTCCTGATCCTCAACCTTATTGTCACTTCAGCATACATGATCACTGTCCAATCATCGACCACAAACACCATGGTCACACATATCGTGCTCCGCGTTTCAAATCCAGCCTCCCAGCCTTTTTATATGCACAGCTCTCTAGGCCGGGAAGCTTCTCGTCGCCTCAGTCGGGTACTTATGCGACCCCCCGGACGGGTAGCAAAAAAGTAAGGACTTGAAGCAATCCAGACGAAATTGTTAGTCCACCCTTGGGCCATATATACACCAAGAGTGATCTAATATTTTATCAACTACTAAACTAGTACCGGTTTTTGTGCAACCCGCCTGCCCCCGTATTACGCTTCCGGCATGGACGACAATGCCATATTACTTAGCCGTCGTTGGGTTTCTAAGGCTGCAAAATCCCATGCAAGCCACGAAGCCAATATCAAGACGATAGCAGCTGAAGGGTCCAAAGCTCCTATGTTCATGTTATGAATTCGACGATTCCAGTCAGACTTGGCACAGTCAAGGTCTTTCATAGATATAACAGGTCATGGCCTCAGTCTTACTGCATCACTCTATCAGTAATGGGCATCAATATCTCCATCTCAGTACTTCCAGCCTCTTCTCAAGCCAATGAGATCCTGCAGGCGCCTCTCTGCATCACTACACCTCAGCTGTGATACTTGAGCTGATCATCACCGGCTGTACCGAATACAGTGACTCGGCCTGGGTTCGTGGATAGTAGGTACTGGCTTCCGTCCGAGTCGACATGTCCGTGTGAGACAGCCTCACTGTAGAGTTTAAGCATTCGTCGCTTTCGGGCGACATGCTCGGTCGAAATAATTCTTGCGGCCGGGCAGCTCCTTTCTGCACGGTTTGAGACGCTAGGTAGGTAGGTATTTAGGAAGAAGGGTTCCCGAACATTTGTTCTTACCGACTAAGGTAGTAGGCAGGTGGCAGGTAGTTATCTATGAGGGAAGCAGCTGCCTCAGTATCGTGACTTCCTGACAAGCTCCCATCACCATCGAGATACTCCTCCTTTGGTCTCTGCCAAGAAAGCGAACACATTTTATCGACTCTTCTCTATCATTCATCATCACGGCCATGTGTCAGCAATACGTCTGAAGCCGGATCTTTCGAGTGTTGTCTGGCTTTCTTGGAATCAGCACTTTGTTACTTTCTTGGACTTTACCTAGTGAATCTCTTTCCGTCATGGCCCTGGTGAATCCTCCGACCTGGCCTGATGTTTCTCACAATATTCATAGTGCACGGCATTTCAGTTGGACCGCAGGTTTTCCATATCTATCACGTCTCGATGCTCATGCCGGTCCTCCCAGTTTATATGACATCAAGTCGTCTCCAAGTTTGGAATACTCGCCTCTCGGCGACATAAACGCTCTCACTGCCTTTGACAGGGCCGGTACCGAGTTCACAGCTCCTAGGAGGGTAACCAATCCAGAGGTCGCATCTTCTGGCTCACAAGCACACGCCGATCTCTCCAAAGAACTCTCCTATAAAACTCCATGTTCCGGCAATAAACATCCTCGACGACCGTTTCACAAATGGATGAGATCTCTGCACCGGCGAGTCAGTCATAGAGACCATGAAGGGGCAATATGGCCTGCTGATGCGGGATGGCAATACCTCGAGTCCAATCAATCTTATCAACAATCACTCAACAACAAACTAAGCCGTCGGCTTTCATCTTCTGGATCCTCGCTTGGTTTGATTGCCGCAGTTCAAAGCGCCAGTATTAGCCTCGCTAGTGGCAGTGCTGTCTCGCGCTCACGCCGACATTATGGTCGCTCGCGTTGCCGTTCCCGGGCTGAGCAAAGTAGCCGAGCTTCTTTGTCTGCTCCACGATTCTCTGAGGACAGTATTCCATTGGAAAAGGGGAATGTAGACGTCGCCGAGATGCACCGCTCGATACGGCGCCGACAAATCCTGGAAGAGCTCATAAGTACGGAGGAAGGCTACATCGGTGATGTCCGCTTCCTTATCCATGTATGCTAGCTCTCCGTTCCGTACTGCTACAACTACTGACGAGGCTTAGACTTATATCAACATACTTGCTGCTCTTCCTACTTTGCCCGAACGACTACGGTCATCCATCAACCACAACCTGGACCGCATCCTTCAGCTGCACGAAGAGATACTAGGCGAGTTGCACAGAGTAGTTCCTGACTCCGAGTACAGTCAAGCCGATCATCTCACTGCTTCCTTCAAGGTGACCAGCCCCAAAACAGGACATCGTTGGTGGGGCAGTTTGGACGTACTTCCGGAGGACCAGGTCAGCCTTCAGAGGCTCGAAAGAGAGCCTGGTATATTTTCTGAGCCTCAGGTAGCAGCAGAAGTAGCTAAAGTTTTCAGCAAGAGGGTAAGCTATCTTTCTCACAAATTAACAAAATCGGGCTAATTCGGTGCAAGATGCATCAATTCTTTGTGTATAGGGAATATGGCGCAAAGTATGAGACAATGATCAAGGACGTTACCTCAGCCCTCAAGAGTCTTCCTGAGTGGGAAGCTCATCAAAAGGGTCTTGAAGCGTTTGCATTCACTATTGGAGCCGCCCCATCGTCTAATGATAGGAAGTCGCTTACTATAGGGGACCTTCTTGTCAAGGTATGTTCCCCGGGCAGTCATTCTTCAACGACTAACATTCTACCGTCAGCCCATCCAAAGGGTTTGCAGATACCCCCTTCTGTTTGCAGAGTTGTTGAAATGTACTCCCGTCATCGATTGCCCGAATTCTCATATGGAAGTTGAAACTGCATTGATGAGACTTCGCGAAGCTACATCCGCGATCAATCGTTCGACCGAGGACAATCTGATGAAGGAGACTCTTGAAAAGACTTGGTTAATACAGGATCGCATTGTCTTTCCCAACAGGGTGGGTTCTACTGGTGCTCTATCGTCCCATGAAGCTAACACTCGATTAGAGACTAGATGCGAACTCGAAAAATCAAGTGCGCTCGTTTGGACACATACAGTTATGTGGGGTCCTACATGTCTGTTGGCAGACATCAACAGGTGTCGATGGTCAATATATGATCTGCTTGCTCTACAAAGACGTCCTCTGTCTTGCCTGTGGTGGGAGGTATGATCCGATCTACACCGTGGTAGCCTGCATCGATATACAAAGTACAACTATTGAAGATGTCGATAATGGGCGAGGTAGGTCATGCCCTCTTTGTCTAAGTTCCAGCACTAACATGGGTTTTCTCCAGGCTTACAATGCCATCTGGCGCCTTTCTCGTGGAAATTGGTCTTTAAAATTGATCACCAGCTGTATGAAGTTGTCATGACGGCTTGCACATCCAAAGAGGAAAGCGAATGGCGAAGTCGACTGTCCCAACCAAGTATTTCGGATGCAAGTACAAGAGCTCCGGGCCTCAATCTATTTCTCTCAATTGACATTAGGAGTTTGGGTGCTGTCTTTGGGCGGCCAGGTATATTTGTTCTTCTTCGTCGGCATTATAACCGTTACTAATAGATACAGGGACGATTGCACGAAGCTTGTCGACTCATCGTACCTCAGCTAGAGAGTTTGAGTCGTCTGCCCTTCACTTCATCCTTAAAAACACGTGTGCTGCGAGGTCTAGTAATCCTACCTGTGCAGGGACTGGACTAAATCGTTCGCAATCGTTATTGGCGACGAAGAAAGCGAGAACTCCAGTCCTAGTGCCATCTCGAAGTGAAAGGGGTCGGCTCGAGATACTTGTGGCAGACGTCTGGAGCCATGGCGTCCTTCCACTTCCTAGCATGACGAACTTCGCGCGGAATGAGCAGGCGATCAGACGGTCGGCATCGACAGTAATGAGGAAATTGAGCGTATCAAGCATGGCCAGGCGATCAGGAAGTGTGAAACGCAAAATTGTCGAAGACCTATCAAGCGAAGAACAAGTTCATCACAACAGCATCTCAAGCGATAGTGGTGTTGATGTGTTCGATAAGAATTTCCGTGAAGGAAGCTCACATTCTTACACGACAAGAAGCTCTCTTTCCCCGGAGACCCAAGAACTCGGGGAGGAGTGTCAGATCCCCGATGCTCAATCCCCTAGACTCGAGCTTACACAAATATCCGAACTTGAACCTCTTGACCTGATAGGAATCGTATCAAAGAAGCAGCTTCAGAGTGGATCAGGAGGAGCGACGGCTAGAGGGGATCACATGGTTAACAAACTTGCAACAAAATCATCACGAACACAAGCAAAAGAAAACAGTCCTCTCAGGAAAGACAGTTCTGCCTTTTGGGTGAATAGGGGAGTCCAAATCAAGGATACTTCATCGATGGAAACACAAAGTCCAGATAGTGGAAAAAAGCACACCGGCATTCGTAGGTTCTTCCATTGAGATGTCATTGTATGGCCGGTCAAAGGCGGTGTTGGATACATCTTCAGGGTAGCTGCATATATTATAAGATAGGGACGATGAAGATGGGGTTGTGTACAATATCATAGCTAAATTCAACTATTCAGGCTAACCTCACACTGCAAGTAAGACCAACGCTGGAAGGTGATGTTTGTGGGCTGGGGCTGTTTGTACAATAATTCGAGTTTCATGCCAAGGATGTGCACTCTGCGTAAAGTTTGCTGATATTGAGACACAATCACGCATTGCTGCCGAATGCGGCAAATCATGATGTTCAGGTATCTCGTACTACGGATTTACAAACTGGGCATCAGACACCAAGTAACTTGGATTGTCTTGGTACGCCAGAGAAATGAGGCCACGATGAAGGCCGTGTATGTACCTATGCCAAGGCAATGGGACATTACACAGAACCAAGTGATTTGTACCTGGCGTGGAAGGCGGGAGAAGAACATAACATCGTCTGGGTTCCACAACAGCTAATGCTTACACGAGGAGTTGCTTAGTTGGGGCTAACGCGGGGCACGCAAGTGGTACATCAAGAGCTTCTATTGGCATTGGCATTGGCATTGGCAGCAGCAAACACCTAACATTAGGTCCTTGTGCATTTACTCGAAATACGGTGACGTACGTGGTGGATGCAAAACATGCAGGAACGTGAAGGAATAAGACGAGCAACTTCCAACCTGGCAAAGCATTTAGAGGCTGAATTTTCTCTTCTGGTTGGTCGGATTAATGGTAATGGCTGGCATTGAGCCCCGCGGTGCAAGCACGCACCTACCCACTTGCCCGCCTTGTAGAGCATGGCTATGACGTAGGTAGCTCTTCTCATCAAGCTACATTCGTCACTGCTCCCCTCGTTGAGCTACCTTTTAAACCTCCGAACGTGCCTCTCCCCCTCACTTCTTTTCCCCTCTTCATTCTCATCCTTCAAAGTAACACCACCTCGATACTCAATCATCAAAAGCATCAACGACTCTTTCACGTCGATCACACCACCAACACAACAACCTCCCTCCATATAATCATTCACAATGGCTCGCGGCGAGACTCAGCAGACCAAGGTCCACTTCAAGGGCAGCGATGACTTTGTCATCTTCATCGACGATGTCGAGACCTACCAGAAGTGGAAGACCGACAAGAGCGTCCCCCTGGCTCACTTCATCTCCTCTTTCAAGATCTTCTGCACACACGGGTAAGTCGCGTTCAGAAAGGGCACAGCCCAATTGCATGATATGATATCGAAGCTAACACCACATCAGACAAGGAGCCCAGGGAACACTCGATGCAGCTTCCAAGGCCGCTCTTGAGAACGAGTTCGGCACCTCTGTCGATGACGATGTCATTAAGCAGATCCTTGAGAAGGGCGAGACTCAGAACACTGAGGTAAGGCATTGCCCTTACACATTACAACAAACTTATCACTGACATTATCTATAGTTCCCCGAGCGTCAGGGCAGCAAGAACGACAGCAAGGGTCCTATGATCTCCCACTAGAAGAAGCAAGGTGCCAAACGATGTACCATGCAGCGGGCGTTAGGGTTTTTCTCAGGTTTAGCGCGAAGTCGAGTACGACAAACAGGGCGGTTGTCTTGAGCAACAACATTGGCCTCATCCGAAATGGTTAGAGATTGTTGTTGGGCAGGTAGCTTGGTCCACGATCATAGTAATAGGTGGTCGGGATCACTAGCATCTCAACGATCTGATGCTCTGAGAGACGGGCATGATTGATGATAGCGCCTCATAAATTACAACAAGCCTTTCATATTTGACCATCACTAATGGTGTCCTATTCGTTTATTTATGTTCTCGTTGTGAGGTGATGAGATGTTGTAGTGATGATGTATATGCTTTTCCTCTGCCACACAAGTGGACACCGATTGGAACAGATATTGTCACAAAGACGCTCGTCATGTTGGTAGTGTCTTCATGTGGTACACAACCGTACGTTCTTTTGCTTTTCATAGGCCAAATATCATTCAGCCTGTTTTACTATTGGTAATTCCATTTCATGAAGTACAATCGCAAATGCATCTCATAGTCAGCATGTGCATTTCATATTATTCATTAGCTAAAGGGTGTTCAAATAATGTTTTCCATTTTATATTTATTTATTTTTGTATTATATACACCGTAAAGGTTGCACTTTTTGCAGGTGAACATGATCCATGCCTGTTCGTAGTTATAAGCTACCTGTCTTACACTTATCAAAATCATAACACTATATAGCAGCCTGCCTATAACTATATCAATAGATCCGACAAGGGGTGTTTCGGAAATTGCACCCAACAAGGCATCGTGGCCACCTGTAAACAGATCCAGTTTCGGTTCGCTTAAGAAAGCCCTGGCTGTTTCATTGAGTTTTAAACATCACGGCTGGCGTCTTTCCGGCTTGGCTTCGGTAAACAGCCAAACAACGTCCAGATACATGTGAGAATTCTTTGAAGATATTTTGGTAGTATTAGGTTCTATTTTTTTTTTTCGGTAGGCTGAAATCTCTGGAGCCAGTGAATGAAGTATCCTCCCCAGTGCCTCGCCTTCCGACCACACGACGTTCATCTAGAACCGACGGCGAATAATGTCTTCCTATCCCAATATCCTCCACCAACGTCACCACGTTGGTCATGCCAATGTAATACCAAAAATCAAATCAAGACTCAGTCCAACCATCGATGCAAGATCGTTCGCATAGCGTGTAGTACTGAGTCGTATATATATCATGAGATCGCTAAACGCCGTAAAGGGTATATATATATATATATGTAGTGCATCGTCTCTGAGAGAATCGAAGCCCAGAAGATGTTCAACCAAGAACTCGTTCTGTACCTCGCCTGTGTATTTTAGTATGTATGTGTATAATACATTCATGCTGGGAAGTCTCGACTATGCACGAGATTGTCCGCCGCTGCGTCCACGAGTGGGAAGTGTCCAAGGCTTTGCACATATCATCTATGACAAAGTATGTTAGTTCGTGTTAAGAATGTCAAGACAGGAATCGAAACTCACCTCTCCTTCGCTATAACCCCAGAAATAGACGACCATGCCGATGAGATAATAGATAGCGGAGTTTGTGCCTTGATAGATGAGGGCAGCGCTGAGTGCCGTGAGCGGAATGATGGCCAGCCGGAACTCAAGCGAGCGGTGGAGGGCTGAACCAGCGACGAAATTAAGAGGCCATTCAAGACATAGCATGGACAGCCCAAATATCAGATTTATTATCTGCAAAGCGGGAACGGGTTTTACTGCGCCGTCCAGAGAGCGTGTGAGGAAGTCCCAGAAGATCTTGGGCCAGAAGAAGCACTCGATGGCAGCCAAGACTTGGTCTGAAGGAGGAGAGTTAGTAAACGCGGGGGTCATCTCTTTTGAAAGAATAATAAACTTACAGGCTGCAGCACTCAAAACGATGAGGCGGGCCCAGTGGTTCTTGATGAGTTTTCCCATAATGGATGAGTAGTGATTGTCGAGACTGAATTAAGTTGCCTTGCTCTTTCTTTGTTGTCGATTGCCTGTTTCCTTGCGTCTTTGTCTTTTCCTCTCGTCGATTCGTGTTCTATTCGTATGCTGCTCCAACACTGCTGTCCGGGCTTGATTTTGATATGGTATTACAGACCGGCCAGCGGCGAAAAGAATGAACAAACGAAAGAATGAAAGAAAATTATTAAACGAAAGGTAACTGTCAGACCAGCAGACAGAAAGAAGCGAATGATCAGACAACAACGATGAAAGGGCGAAGGGCAGGTAATATCAACTGAGAGAGAGGGCCCTTGATGAATATAACGATGCGTTAAGGCTGATGTTGGCCAAGATAATGTGGATCAAGCGGATACTTGAGCTTTGAGACACTGGCGTGAGACGATATGTTGACGGATGGTTGTGAAGCCGATGATGTCGCGGAAGTTGGTTGGCAGATCCACGCTCTCGACTTTCTAGCATGCACACAACATTGTATAATAGTGTTGGTTTGGTTGTCTCTGGGAACGGTGGTGGCGATAGTTTCAAGGCCGGATCTGTCTCATCAAGTAACGGCTTCGTCTTGTCCCGGGTATTAGCTGCAAGATGGTATGAGTAGTCGAGACGATGATACTCAGGAGTCTTCTGAGACGTTGCAACGATTTCAAGATGGACCAGGGAGTGGGAAGGGGAGGGGAGGCTGTAAGTGGCATGGAGGGAAGCCTGAGACTTTTAAGAAAAGGCCAAGAAAATCGACGACGACAGTGAAAATGCGCCTCTCTCTCTTAGCATCGGAATTCTAGGCCAATACAACGCAGTCATGTACAGATGAGCCAGGGTCAACATGGGCCGTCGGGCCACGAGCCACGCCGTTTCTTGGGACCATCTTTCGAGGTGTTCGCCTCACGGGCAAGCAAGCGCTCTGGTTGAATACTTGCGGTGCGCTGTAGAGGCGGAGAAAAGAGCTAGGATGTTTAAGTTATGCGATGCAGCAGCTCGTCACAGTCGGACATCCCATCAACTTGGAGCTAAAGCGGGTGCTACCAGCCCCGAAGCTTAATGATTGGCCGTTTGGGTAGTAGGTGTGGCCAAATATCGATAACCTCACCGGTCGTAGTGGTGCGGAGGCTGGTAATTGGTGTTGACCTCGGCGGTTAGATGCCAGAGCAAAGCCAATGGGCGTGCTTTGCAGCCATGTGCGATCAAGAAGCATGGGCGGGTAGGGAGAGATGGTGCAGGGGTCGAGGGTTGGTGCAGCAAGCTAAAGCATGCCCAGGATAAACGAGGGAATAACTCGATCTGAGAGACGACGAGCTTATTGCTGTGTTATTTCCTTTGATGAGATTCATTTCGATGAACAGACTTTTCAGCCTGTCTTTGTTTGCAAAATGGGATGAACCTCCGATGCTTAGTTGAGACCGGTTGAGACAGCACATGGCACATGAAGCATCTGCTGGGACAACTGATGCTTGCAATGTTTTGACTTGCTGCTGGGGGATGAAGACCCCTGACCCCGGTTTTCCCTCCCGCCCACCATTTCTTTCTGATCCCTGCTCATGTAACCGCTGCTTGCAGAATGGATTCTTTTTTTATACCATTGATGCTTGCGCCAGTGATGATATACATCACAGTAGCATGCCCTGTCCAACAAACTCCCAGCGATGAGGATCTGGGGCAGATCTGGTGTTGGTTGACTTCAGATTG
Organism: Fusarium pseudograminearum CS3096; assembly: GCF_000303195.2. Classification (NCBI taxonomy): domain Eukaryota; kingdom Fungi; phylum Ascomycota; class Sordariomycetes; order Hypocreales; family Nectriaceae; genus Fusarium; species Fusarium pseudograminearum. The sequence goes on from NC_031951.1 coordinate 4,090,589, forward strand.
CACGTTGGTCCGTAGTCCAACGATCTATCAATATATGAGACACTCCGCCCCCAGATGAAAGCGCTTCTCGAAACAACCTTTCTTCGTTTGTTGGTAGAGATCCCGAATGTTTGGATCAAGTACTTGTTATTCACCACAACTCCAACACCATTCTTCATCACTTCATATGGATAGCGCCATGTTTGCTTCCTGACCGCAACGTCGAACTAGTGACACTTATCACTCAGCTCATGCCACTTCAGATAATAGCGCCTTGGTTTTTTACTCAGTCACCATACCAGTCAATACGACAGTTTGTGTGATTTGCCCCCAAACTTGCAAGCGAATGTATCGGTCTCGTCCGATAGTGCGTGATTACTCAAGCCTGAGGCCTGCCATCAGCATACAAGCCCGATTCACAATGTCGCTGAACTCACCCGGCGGTTGCAAAGTCACTCTGGTTGGCTGAGCAGCCCACTAACCAAGTAAAGCGGCCCCATGCATCACTCCGCGTTGCCAGGTGGATATATGCTGATCCATTGATTCCTAAGAGCGGTTGGCGAATCGAAGACTTTGAGCTTGTGACTGTTCCTTTCCACCAACTCTTTCTGTCGAGCAATTATGAGTGGTCAACCATGTAATCCATCAAAACTGTAGTCGCTGTGGCTTGTCCCTGGCGCTTTTGTCTCAGATGGCTTCACAGCACGACTCTAGTAGACTAGTTAGTTCCAGGGTTCATGGCCCGAGTCCTTGGGTGGGTGATCAACTTGAACGATTGTTGGGAAGATTCTATTCCGCATTGGACAATAATCATGCTATACCCCTTGATACATCCCAATCGCCTGGTACGCATGCTCATCGTTACTGCCCGATGCCTTGGGATAGGTATCAACCAACAACCAACAGTCACCCTGCATATTTGTTCCATATTGCAAATCGTATGCATTTCATGGCCAGGTCTACTTAGCCTTGGGCCTTGGAAAAGTCGTTGGTGAGAAATGATATAAGCCGTCCACCATCTTTACTACCCAGGTATTCACGAATGATAGCTTGACCATTTGGAAGAGAAGAACGGCTGGCAAAGTCTCCAAACCCAGACGTGATTTCTGTCAAGATATTGACTTGGTCCCTTGATAGCGCTTTCCCATTGACACACCAACGCACTAGATCTCGACTGGTGATGCTTGTATTGGCATCAGGTGGTGACCTTTCTCTGTTGTAGTCTTGCTGGAGCGATTCCAGACAGCCTGGCAATGCCTCGATTGTATTAATAGGGATTATCGGCATAGCATAGTCCCAACATAGCCATCTCGAGAGCGAGCAGTCAGTATGAATATCAATAATAACATGTGGGTGTATCACATACTCAGCTTGGACGTTGGAAAAGCCGAGCATCGAATCCTCGCCCTCCAAAAGCAATATCACAGCGACATGCTCTCCCCCTTCTATTAGGAACAGCCTTTCGACACGCGCCTTTCCTTCTTGAGACTGCAGCTCGTGCAGGGACGAGAGGATTACCTTGAAATCAACAGTAGTGGTGTTAGATGCAGTGATGGAAAACGTGATATCACATGCTTCTAGAGTAGTTTCTAAAAGATTTGTATGAGCAGTGTGCGTAACTTGTGGAGTGATCACTTCGCTTACAGACCTCTCCAAATAGGTGAGCTCGCCTTGAGGGAGGGAATCACCGCAGCCCATTCTTTTCGATGTCGCAAGGATGATGAAAACATTATTGGCCGAACCTTTGACGCGAAGTGAAGAGGTAACAACTTCGCATGGGGCGTAGGCCAAATGGGTGATGAGTGTTGTTGTTGCGGATGTTGGATGGGATGGACGACTGGAGTTGCTGCATTGCAGAACACAAGGAGATGTGGAAGGAGCGACCTAGCCCGGAGCACTCCTGCACATTACTACTACCCATGGAAGTTACCGGCAAGAGGTTTAAAATCATAGCTTCATATACTATATAGGTGAAGTTGCTACTATCTACTAACCTAGAGAGACAGGGTAACTACTAAGAGATTTAGAGCTGGCCCCCAAGACTGGAGTAGTGAAAACAGGGGGAAACACATACAATCTAGGTACTGATAGTAAACGACTGGAACAAGCACCGAAACACTAGAACGTGGCGAAAATAACCAAGTAAATCAAGTCCACAAGATTGCCATAAGATACCTACCTACCTACCTACCTACCTAGGTAGATACTGAGGTAGCTCAGGATTTTCAGTACAGAGTGTGCCGTTTTTTTTTAACTAGCCTAGCGTCAGGAAGTGGCTTTATAAAAAAGCAAAGCTACCTATCCTAGGAACCAATAAAAGGTTCGAGGGCTTTCTGGTAACTCAGTAGTTCCATCAACGCCAGTGCGGAATATCACAGCTCCGGAAGTGACGGCAGTACAGCAAGCTTGAAGAACTAGTCACTTATGTAATATTGTAATGCCCTTTCTATTGATATCCAATCCTGCTGGAGTTTTATATTGATCGTGCAGCAATCTCCTTTATTTAGCGTTGGACATTTCACATGCTTTTGAAGCGCTAATTGATCAATTAATGATCAACGGCCCTCTATCGTCAAAGCCCCACCACCACCAAATATTCAACATCTAAACCAACTTGGCACAAGCAGCTACTCATCGTGGAGCCAAGACTTCCCAAACCACCATCAGCCATGGTTCCCCTCCCCCTCTTCAAGCTTGCATCACTGCTTGTGAGACATGTCTCCAAGTATGGCGCGGTACAAACCTTGGTTTCCCTCATGGAGATGACATGCTGACAACGCAACAGAACCACATAAAAGCTCAAGCTCATGATCACCCTCGATTCCGAGCGTTCGCCGCTCGTTATGGACAATACATGCATCAATTGAACATGCGGGTGTCGGTTGCATTATTACGAGACCCAGAAGCGGAGCGAAGAGCAAAGGAAAAGGCCGCGGCACCGACAGTCAAAACCGAAGACCAGCAGAAGCGCGACGACCAACTTAAGCAGAAGCCAGAAGTCATCAAGAGCGGTTTAACCTTTCAAAATATATGGCGACGAAAATTCAGGTCGCTCCCAGAAAATAAGGCAGTGGATTTGTTCGCTGACGTTATTGGCGATGCCTTCATTCTCTCGGTGGCCATCGCTCTTATTGTCTACGAAACTTGGAGGACATCGAAGAAGCCTGATATCAACAAAATGCGAATAGAAGAGCTGGACCAAAAGTTAGAAGACCTCAGGAAGAGGGAGGAGGAACTAGAGGAGGCGGAAAAGAAGCAGAAGGAACGATATGAAAGCTTGGAGGAGGCTCTGCGTGGACTGAAGGATCCCAAAACGAAGCAGCCCTTCTTCCCAACGTTGCAAGCCTCATGAGGCATTGAACCCAAAAAGGAACCGAAACCTCTGGATGGAGCATAACCATGTTCCATCCCCAGAGAGGCTTCTACTCAATAGAGCTTCCTGCGGACGAGAAAGCCAGGATCTGCTTGGAAATTCGTTGATAATGAGATGCAGCAACCTTGGAATTCGAATACCCGAGAGAGACCTACCATCAAAATTGAAGCAACGGACAGACAACGCCTGGCCACCCGGGGTATTCACGGCCTTTGAGCATACCTATTTACTTGTTGTATACCACCTCTTCTTGAATGAATTAGACAGCTATGACTTACGACAAGTCCTTATAATAGACATCCACAACGATACGAAAATCGATTCTTTCAAGTTAATATTAACTACCGAGGTACCAGGGGACTACAGGAACCTTAAGATCTAAGCTGAACATATTAACAAACAGACTGAAAGCGGGCCAAAGACGGTATAGATTGGTCAGCTTGTATCTCTTGAAGGTAGTCAAGCTTTCTACAACTCCAAGGTTAATTGACCGCCCCCATCTCCATAGCCACCAAGGCCAAACAAATACCAGGTATAGGTTAGTAGGTAACTTAGTACCTGTCGTCCTCGAAAGATGATATTTCTCTGATTGGTTAAGATGTGGTTTGTATAGAGTGTGGTGTTATTTCATTGGCTGGTGGCGCTCCACTGGGCATTTTTGGTTGTCAACGGCAACAGTCCTCTGAAGAAAGTACACAAACCAACTCAATCGGCTGTGGCTTTATGACCTTGACTTTTCTTCGTCCAGCTTCACGCTTCGGTTGCTTTTTTCAGATACTGACCCGCAGGCTCACAAAAGGCGTCGCCTCAGCTTTATCATTGCTTAATGCCCTGAGTTCTGTTTTGCGAGCAGGCGACTACCGTTCCTTATCTTGCATGTTGCCGTCGCGAGCCTTGTGAGTTTCATCCCCCTGTTCTGGCTTACTGTCACGTCTCCATCACTCAGGCTCAGACACACAATTGCCAAATCTCATCTCGCTTTGCGCGTGTCGCTAATTGTCTTCTGCAGCTTGACGCTCGCGATTCCTCAACGCGGTTGCTGACCTCACAACTTGCTCGACACACCGCCCACGATCCATCGACAACCCTTTCAGCATTCGACAACTAGCATCAGAGCGTTTTTATAGTAATGGCCCATAGGCTAGTGCCCAGAGGCGGCGTAGATTTAGACGCTTTGTCTCCAAGGGACGCCAACGTCCAACGCGTACCGAAAATGACAGATATCAAGACGAAAACCGCTGCGCAGCTCAAGGCTGTGAAGGAGAAGGAGCACCCTCCTCCTCCCCCGACAGAAGTCCCAGAACCACCAAGTGCTGATCGACCTGATGGCGCAACCTACCAGGTTGGCAAGATACTCGGAAAGGGTGGGTTTGCTGTTTGCTACAGTGGCCAGCTGCTCCCCACAAAGCAGCGATTTGCCCTCAAGATTGTGAAAAGCCACATGCCTCCCAAGATGGAGCAGAAGGTACGTAAAATGAGAGGAAAAGGGACGACAGGCAGCTCAATCTAACGCGTCCAGTTCCAAACCGAGCTCCAGATTCATTCAAAGATGAAGCACAAGAATGTCGTCCAGTTCCTGCGGGCCTTTTCATACGAAAAGTGTACCTACTTGATTCTCGAATTATGCCCCAATGGTTCCCTGATGGATATGGTGAAGCGAAGAAAAGGACTCACTGAGCCTGAGGTCCGCTTCTACTCGGTCCAAATCGCTGGCGCGATCAAGTATATGCACAGCAAAGGCATCATTCATCGTGATCTCAAGATGGGCAATATCTTTCTCGATTCCCAGATGAACGCAAAAATTGGCGATTTTGGACTTGCCGCTCTTCTGGTGACTGGCAGAGATATGCATACCATCCGTCGAACAACTCTATGTGGAACACCAAACTACATCGCTCCTGAAATTCTTGAGAAGGGAAAGAAGGGCCATGACCACATGGTTGATATCTGGAGTTTGGGCATCATCATGTAAGACTAAAGGATTTTCCGATCGTTTACAAAGCTAACATTACAAGGTTTGCCATGTTCACATCCAAACCTCCCTTTCAATCTTCGACCACGGATGAAATTTACCGCAGAGCTCGAGAGAGGGATTACGATTGGCCATCTGCAGAGACATCTCGAAGATACATTAGCCAGGAAGCTAAGGAGCTAGTTGCCAATATGCTTCAGGACGCTGAAAGCCGACCGGAACCGGAAGACATCATCCAACACCCTTTCTTCACCTGTGGCTATATGCCCACCGAAGCAGAGATGACTCCTCGGCTGAGGGAAGTTCCACCGGAGCGTGAAGAGTTCTACGCCTCGCGCATGAGCAGCTCGCTTCAAGCACAGTCTTACAGAAATTTCAAGGACATGTGTCGGGACTGTGGCATTGGTCCTTTCGCCCCTGTACAGGTTGTTCACACGCAGACCTGGAAAGAAATGGCTGCCGAAGAGAAGGCTGGACTGACCCCTCTGATTCCACTCGAGGAAGGCATTGTGTACAGGCCCTTTGAAGAATGGCTTAAGGAACAACAGCAGATCAAGGCCAGATATACAGCATCGGTAGCGGCCCAGGCAAGCATCGCGACCGAGGATCCTCTATCTACCAGCCAAAGAGCGCCAGTAGGCCTGCTACGCCAACCCCCTCAGAGCTTCGCTGCACAACAAAGAATGCAACACAGGCCAGCCGGGCCTGCGCCTCCTGCGAAGCCTCGCCCTGCTCCGGAACCTGCACTTTCGACATCTCAGAGTGTACGGACAAGGACACGAAGAGAACTACCCCGGGAAGGTCCCCCGAGACCAACCGTCGAATCTGTTGGCAAAAGTCTGCGAACTTCAACTCGATCTGCACCCCCGGTCAGAGCAGCCTCTCAACAGCCCCCAGAACGACAACTATCCGAGAGACCCACGCTTGACCGTCAGACATCCGCTCCAGCTACTACCGCTCCCCCTGCGCCAGCTGCAGCACCCAAGAAAGAGACCATCGGGATGCGTCCAGCAACATTATTTGGCGCTTCTGAACGACAATCTAGAATTTCGGGCACTAAACCTGACATGATATTGGATCGTTTACGAGCCCTCGACAAGGAATTGGAACGAGCTCTTAACTCGAGGTCGACTGCCATTGTCAAGTCGACATCTATCACGCCACCTCATCCTCATGTTGTCGTTAAGTGGGTTGACTACACCAACAAGTTTGGTCTAGGATACATCTTGAACGACGGTAGCGTCGGATGTATTCTTCGAGATATTCCTACTACGGAAAATGGCAAGGCAGCCCTGCTCCCACCCGCCGGAGTTTTCATCCGTGGTGCAGAGAGGCACATTATTCGACGTGAGGATGAGACGTACGACGACAGAAGTCAACCTCTACCCATGACCGAGCCCATCAAGTTCTTTGAGAACAATGGCGAAACTGGACTCTCAGAAGTAGTTGTTTCTCCTGAGCAATTCCGAGTGTCGGTGAACGAGGATGGAACTGCTGGCAAAATGCAGCCGGGTAAAGACATCTTCCAACATCGAAAGCGCGAGAGAATTATCCTTTGGAAGAAGTTTGCCAACTATATGATTGCATATGGACGGGACGATGTTGCGCCTGTTGAAGAGACAGACCCAGCTGGTGCCATATCTCCAGGACAAAAGGGCACAGTAGCTGAATTGGTTACATTCTACCAGCGCTTTGGAGATGTTGGATGCTGGGTCTTCTGTGATGGACATCTCCAAGTAAGTGACACTATTTCAGAGAAATCTGCAACGTACTAACCGGCGTAGTTCAACTTCCCCGACCACACAAAGATTGTTCTCGATGCTCAAGGACAGTGGTGTCACTTCTGGCATCTCCCTCAAGATGCTGCGGAGAGACTTGCCGCAACCGGTACTATTGGTGCCGCTGCTCTCGATGACCGGGCAATGTTGTCTTATCCTTTGCAAACACTATTGAATTTCCATAAGCCTGCCGCTGCTCGTACTGCTGCTTCTCGTTCGGCCAAGGCGCCAGCGCGCACGCGTCTTGAAATTGCCCCTGAGTTACAGGGCATTCCCGCTGCAAATGACTTTCGCAGGAAGATTTCATTCATAAGGGATGTAGTAAGGGAATGGGTTGCGAATGGAGGCCTGGGCAACAGTCAGATGAGTCGAGAGTCCCGTCTCCGCTGGGGTGGGCACAGAGAAACCATCAGCAGTCACGCACCACAAAAGCATGTTTGGGTAACTGTTGGAGCTCGATGGGGTGATCAGCGAATTTCGACCTATGTCGACTCTCGCAAGCCTTGGGAGCTTGGTGAGGACGTAGATTCATCCAAGAAGTGAAAGAGTCATGAAACGGCATGAGCAGAGCGAGGCGTTTGTTAATTTCTTGTTGATGACCATCATGAACAAATGATGCATTTCATGTAGGGCTATTGTACAGAGTCGTTTTGGTTTTTGGCGACCTGTAGGCGTTGCGCAACATGCATGGCGGATTGGAGTTTGGGCTTGGCCGAGTTTGCTTTTGCTTTTGAGCCTAACAACCTATAATGGCAACTGTTTTCGTCGGAAGTATTTTGGCATATGAAGATAGGGAGTTTAAGCATTTATCTATTGTATAACAGTTTCACCTCGTCTTGTCAGGACTTGATTATGGTAACCACTGTCTCACCATTCATCACTGCCAATTATTTGTAGAGTCTCTTCTGCCTTTGTCCTTGGTATACTACTCGGTCTCTGCAGTGTTGATTAAACCTCTTTTGTAAGCAGCTTTGCAAGTGAACTGGGGATGCGTCATGCTGTCATTACGGAAATAGGAGGAGACGCTGGTTCAAAGTTCTAGGATATTCTGCCGTAATGCTCTAGCTGCAGCCCATAGAAGTGTCAAATGCCACACATTTTTTTCGTATCAATGTTGCACTGACGAAAGATTTGGAGCCAACCACCAAGGTCATCGGCCTAATATTCATCAAGACACAACTGGATCAACATTGTTTAGGCTAGCACAATTGCCGCTACGAACGAGAACAAAATCGTTGAGTTGTTCCTGGCTGAGATCTGATTTCAATGGCCAAGCCACAGAGAAGACGTGATAATGAATATTGCAGTTCATATCTGAAGACTGGGTTGTTCTCCTTCGATCAGATTATCTTAACCCAACATAGCCACATCACATCACGTGGAGCATAACTTCTTTACTTGAAAACAATCAGATTATCCTATTCGCACATGGCCGCTGTCATAACGCCTTCTCCAGCTGACTCTATACAAAAACAGGTTCTGTCACCGACGCTTAGGGCATCAAAACATAAACACGTCGCCTGAAGAATGTCACCCCGTATTACAAATATGTGCGTGCATACCATCGTCAAAAATACCCTTCGTTTTCAAAATGCCTGGATCCGTAGCCAAAAGAGCACAAAATTAAGCATCAGAGTAATACTCCTCATTATACTGGTGGCCTGGAGGGCTTGTCCAGGTTTGTCCACCACCACCGATCACGTTTTCGCGCGAGCCCCAGTAGCCGCTTCTTGACCGCTTGTCGCGCTCAAATTCGGCCCATCGCTTCATAGTGATTTTGCTGCTGTCAAATTCACCCTCGTATTCAAGACCAGCCTTCTTGGTCTTCTCGCCAGCTGTCTTTCGGGTTTCACCCCAGGAAAAGTCATCGAACTTCCAGAATGCATAAGTCGGTAGGACAAAGTTCCAGATTGGCAATGCAAGCAGGTAGATCAGCATCCACACGATGTAAGACCACGAGTGGGCTGTGACGATAACGAGTAGACCAGGCAGGCCAAGAATCAGGCCCAGAAGTACAAGAGGAATGATTTGGGGTGGTGAGTTGATGATCGAGGTGATAACTAAAAACCTGTTAGAGACTGGGACAATGAACGGAGGCTCAATTACTTACCAACATAGAAAGTGAACGCAATGGCAGCGGGTAGGACCAGAGTACCAACCAGTTCGACAAAAATGATGAACTGCATAGAGAAGCAAAAGGTGCCGCAAAGATCACGGACCAGAACCAGTTCCATGAGGTTGTGAATAGTCGAGTTGATCCATCGGCGTCTTTGAGAAAGAAGAACCATGAACTCATCGGGGACAGTTGTTTTACACACGGCCTGTGGAATGAATACCTGCTTTCGCTTGGGGAATGTTCGGAGCATCAGAGTTGTCAGGAAGCGATCCTCACCCAGGAGATACAAATTCTTCTCGTGCAAGGTCTCAACCACGTTCTCGGAGTAATGCTCGACAATGTCGGGGTTGGCCAGGATGGGAACCCAGTAGTTGTGGCCACCCTTGGGGGCCTTGATGCGATACATACAGAAACAGCCGGGCAAGCAAGTAACACCACCAAAGACAGATTCGAAAGACTTGGCAAGATGATGGGAGACAAAGTACTCAAACACTTGAATGGCTGTGACCCAGCTGTCTCGTTTGTTGGCAATCTTGGTTTCACCGCAAAGACCCATGATCTCAGGATCCTTGACCATAGCAGAAATCATGTGAGTCAAACTGTCCGGGAATACCTTTGTGTCGGCATCAACCATGAGGATAATTTCGTAATAGTCTGGCGAGATGCCAGTCACCTTCCATAAACCGTTGAACATTTCGTACTCGAGTTCTGTCATTCGTTCATCAAACATGACCTTTTGAAGGAAAGACATGAGAATGATCTGACTGTCTCTCTTTCCACGGTTACCAGGCTTCGACTTGGAGGCTTCGTCGGGAGTTCCACACTTGACAACAACCATCATGGGCACGCGTTGTTGACGATCAGCAGGGATGCGAGAGTTCTTGCCATAGTCATAGAAACCACAATAGATCTTGGCCATGTTGTGTCGCTTGGAACCACTGGCAACAGCCACGTATGAGAACGGCTCAACCATGTCGGGAGGAATGGAGTGGTCCTTCAGCATACCCAAGCAGACATCCGGCGTCGACATGGTCTCGCCTTGGCCCTTGATGATACCATCGCAAATAACGACGATGACCTTGTGGCTGTTGGGATAATCGGTAGTTGCAATGGAGTCCAGAGTAGTTCGGATACCTTCTTCTCCTTCAGAGTACGCAGTAACCAGGCACATCGTATGAGCCAATGGGAAACCAAAAGGCATCCAGTCAGAGGGAGGCTGAGGAACCACGGCATCATGAATGAAGCCAGCAGGGCCGGGACCATCGGTAGGTGTGCTTGAATAGGGGTCGGTGCGAAGGAAGCTGGCACGGCTATCATTGCCCTGCTTGAACATGGAGTTTGGCGTGAGTAGTTGGTTTGAGGTACTTTGGCTGGCCATGGTTGTTGGCATGCGTCGCCCGCCTTGCGACCTGATATCGGGACCACCAACAGATGAGAATCGAGAGGTGGTAGGGAGAAACGATGCGCGTTTGCTACTTCGGTCCGACGAGCCGTAAACAGTGCTTCCGACATCACCAGGCAATCTAATAGGGGCGCGGTAAATATCCTCTGACCAATCTTCAATCTGCTTGTTGCGCTTTCTGCGGTCGGAGCTCTGAGACGTCTTGGTTGGCGCATACTTGCGGCAAATGAACCATTGGAAGATGATGGCCAAGAAAAACCTAACACCAACAACTGAGAGAATAAGAGCTAGCGCGCAGTAAAGAACAATCTTGGAAGCAATGCATCCGATTGTCTCGGTATCGACAGATCCAACCTTGATAATCTCCTCGAAACACTGCGCATACTTCTTGTCTGAGGAAGACTGGAACATGCGAGTGACATCGCGGCCCCGAATAGCTTTGTTGACCGGCGAGTTCTTGTCTCGGAGCTCTGTAAAACGCTTGGGAATGTCAACCTGAGTTGAGTTGAACCATTTGAGAAGATCGAGATCCAGGACGTTGCCAGAGTAAACGATGAGGTTGCGAGAGTTGTTCTTGATGTCATCCCAGGTGAAATACACATCTGCAGCACCCTTCAGGTCGAGATAGAATGCGTTTCGAGAGTCGAGGGTCGTGTGGCAACCATAACCAGAATAATAGGGTGTGGTCGTGTTAACCTTGCTTGAGCCGTCCTGATTAAAGGTTTTGCAAGGGAAGTACCAAGCCAGATCGCCGTCGTCATTTGTAGGGACATCCGAGCCTTTAGCAAGTGTAATCAGGCCCTTGCATCGGCCGTTGACGTTCTGGAACAAAAAGCTACCATCCTTGCCCGCGTTCTTCTCTGGGAGATCGTAAAGAACATTGGGGCCCAACCCGTCGCCCCGAAGGGGCATACCCTGTGCTGGAGGATGATGCGATTCGGACAAGTCGTAGGCAACACCATGGAAGATCATGTTACCGCCGTCAACCTTGTTGACGCGCAATCGCTCCTGAGGAGCACCACAAACGGTGGCGGTGAATCCGAAAGTGAGAAACCCGACAATGGCCATAATGATGAGGATGATACTGATGAGACCCATCTTTTCACGCCAAGCTCGCTGTTGCGCCCTTGTTGGCATACCACAGCACTTCATGATGAAGCCAGGGGCCCAAAAGGTGACGATTGCACAGTAGACATTCCAGAAAGTAGGCGGCCGAAGCTGCTCCTCGATTCGCTTGGGCGGTTTCGAATGGCGCCTCGATTTTCTCTTTATCTTACCTGACTTTGTGCGATCTGGTGTAGGAACAGTGGATGCAACAGCAGCACTCTTCTCGTGGTCGCCACTAACAGTTCGCCTTTGTCGTGGAGAACCGTCAGAGCCGCCCTCGTTGTAGTTCGAGTTGGTCCGCTCTGTTGACGCTTCAAAGTCCTCATATATGGGGTCGTTTCCTGTTGAAGACGGCAGGACATTCATATGAGCAGCGTGCTTGTGGTAGTGGTAGTTCCGGTGGTCTCTATCAATTCTGTTTCTCTCAGGACGAATCAAACTTCTTTTCCGAGAAATGGGCTGTTCTAGACCGGCGCGGCGCGACTGGCCATCGGGGGATGTGGGCGACAGAGGCATGCTCTCTGTATTCGAATTAATACCGATAGATTCAGCGAAGGAGGAACCGGATTTCCCACGTTGGTGTGAAGCCTGGTTGTCTACTGCATGATAACCGCCAGTCTCGATGTCGACTGGCCTCGAGCGTCGCGATGGTGAGTTGCGGTAAACACTGCGCTGATTGTAGGCCTGACTTGCGCCCGGCCGTTCAGGAAGAGACATTGCACTGGCAGAATAATGTTAGAATGAGTTAAACTGCGAGGTCGAACGTGGGAGGCGTTATGAGGCTGAACGCCTTGAAGTTGAGGGAGGAAGTGAGCAATTATCGGTGAGGTTGTTTGTCCATCAACAACAGAAAAGGGGAAACGCGACAGCAAGAAGTTTAACGTCAAGACAAGACAACATCAAAGTCTGGTGTGTGTTCGAAGCAGACCAGAAAATGGAGGGCCGAGTTGTGACGAAACAAGCTCGATGAGAAGATCTGCTACTCACAGGAGTGTTGTGGTTGTTACAACAACCTCTCTCGAGGATTAGGTTTGAGTTGGGAGTATCCCTGTAAAACTGGGAAGGTCTCTTAGGAAACGAGTAAGGTGAAGAAGCACAGGACACACGCAGTGCCCGGCCGGATGTCGTAAGAGTCGAGTTGTCCAAGCTCAGTGTGGAGAGAGAATCATGGATTCGAATGGGATTACAGCTAGAAACACTTTTTATCCAGTCAAATCGAAAGAAACAAAGACGGCGTTGTTTGAATTAGATGAAGGTTGAGCGATGTCTGGACGCTGGCGTGGAGCAGAACAGAGCGAGCGAGCGAGCGAGTGATGGGGCGACCAGGGTTTTTCGGTCTCGGTAGAAAAGAGCACTGTTGCAATAACTGCAGGGGACGACACTGAGCGATAAATGTCGTGATCAATGACGAGAGCGAAAGTGGGAGCGAAAGCGAATGCAAAATACAATGAGAAGCGACCGAGTCAACGTCCCTCGAGCGAAGACAACGACAACGAACGAACGGCTTAGTTGAGTTGAGTTGGAAAGAGAGAAGGTGAGCGAACGAGAGAAGGCGATTGAACAGCCAACGGTCTGTTGCTCCTTCCCTTGCCGTTAGTCTGGCTAATCTGGGCAAGAGGAAGCATGGGAAGGGGGCGGACAATAGCCAATTAGAGAATAGCCTTTCAACTGATGGTTGCACCAGTTGATGGCGCTAAGTTAAAATAGTCCGGGCATGTGGCCCCTTGGGCTTAGAGATTTGCAGGGGCTTTCTTTCTGTGGGTTAATGGCCTGGCGGTTGCCCCGGCAGCTCAATCACAACACTTGGACATAGAGTCCTCTGTTCCAAGGCAAGAACCCAGATGTGCTTTCCAAGGTTATGCGCTTTAAGTCCATTGTTTACTATGAAGACACGATAATGCTCCGGGGTTACTTTTGCTGAGCTATGACAACACCTTGTTATTGTTGCCAACCGCTTGTTCACACCAGGCTATCCGTGATTGATAATGAATAGGAGATATAGATATATATGATGAATTGGTTGAGCAGGGTCGCCCCCAAGTACAGGGCTTGGCCAATTCAAGACCAACACTGGACTAACCACGCCTGCAATCCTCCACGATAGAGGTACTCAATCTAACTCCTGCACGTATTGCACACATACTATTGGTACTAGAAAAAATGGCATGCATCGACGTCAGTTTGTATGTACACTCTTTTTGCGGTCAGGCTACTCTGTACTCCATCCGCAGGAACAAGCTTCTAAAGATGCAAAGGCCAGGGGTCAGTCAGTGGTCAGTGAACCAGTTATTGATTGCCATCTCGCTTGTCGAGCCGATCTGACCCTACAGTCTAATTGCTCCGCATATATTTTTTCCCTTGCTGATAAGCCAAGACGAGTAGATAGCAGCGTCTTATCCTTTTCCATCCCAGCTTTTGTTCCGTATCATGTCGTGCAGAGTCCCATACTGCCTTTATGCATTATGCAAATAAGCAATAGAAGATTTGGTGGCTTAAACAGCCAAAATAGTCGCACAAGTTAACATACCTACATGATTGATGAACCATTGCTCGCCAACTTTGAGTGTTGCATGTTCTGGATTAGCTACCTAGGAACGTTGTATTGTAACCCATGAGATCACTCATGATCTTCCTAATCTCGGGTCGGCTTGAGCCACCGCTTAATTGCTACTAACCTGTGATCATCAGGACGCATATTGTCTGGCTATCCGTAAAAACGATCGCGTTCGGTTTTGCCAAATACTATCCTGTGTATATCTCTCAAGATACAGATGGCGTTACCATGTGTTGGCCGCAGCCTGAGCTTCGTACCGTCGAATCGGGCTGCGGCTCCAATTCGCTAGGCCGTGAACTCAAAAGTTAATTGAAAGACGACAAATCTACTGGTCAAATACTGACAGTCGTAAATGGACGTACCGCCGTGTGCTACCTCGGCCTATTTGTACCGGCCCTTGGATGCATACATAACATCAGACCATCTGTGACCACAGAGCCCAGGCCTGCTGGAGTAAGATATCAAACAAGCCAGAGCTCAAGTGGCCATCTGGAACTGAGTTGATATACAACCAGGTTAGTAAGTGGATCTGATAGTCGTGGGGTCCTAGATACGAGCGAGATCAACTGCATCATGTGGGTGTTTGCAACACTAGCTTGCCATTTATACGGGAAGTATCGCACAATGCTGGGAGACAAGACAGCGATAATGCAATCAGACACACCAAGTCTGATCGTATGGGAAGTACAAATATCAAAGCCTAAGATTTTCGGAATCGTTGCAGTAGTATTGATATTGTCGTGGGGTGCCCAGGATTCAAAGAAGCCTGATCCCAGAACCGAAACTTGTAAGTTTGTAGGATCTAGGAGCAGCCTACCACTGGATGAATTATTGGCAGTTGTTGCGGAATTCAGAGCCTTATATCTTGATTCTGTGGTTAAAATATGGTTATGAGATACCGAGTTAGCAACTATTCTCATTACTCTCGCAATTAATCAGTACTTTCGAAGCCGGCCGTCCGGCATAAAAATGTTTAGAGTGCCGAAGCAACGGCCGGCTCGGGAGGGTGGGGCCGTCGGTTGATCTGACGGCCCCGTCTGTTGAAACACTCTGAATCTTATATCTTGTACTGAATAAGCCCATAAAGTTTCCTGTGAACCTCGTCGCCCCTAAAGCCCCTGTCAGATGCGGAATAAAACACGATGTTCGGTTAATACATGGCGCTTCGGGAGTGGTGGTTAACTAACAGAAATACTACGTAACAGGATTACAAAAGCCCACCAAGATACAGAGTACAGAGAGAAGCATTAATGTGTACAGGTGCACAGCACAACACACCCATCTCGAGATATGCAGCACAGTCGATAGCGACTATGACAAGGATACCAAAGTCAACTTTGATCCGTTCATTGGGCAGGAAATTATTGTAGGATGCCTCTTTGGCGCCAGAGCCGAACGCCAATGTACTGATAGAGAAATGGCCATAGTCGACAAGAAGTAACTCGAAATGATGGCTAATTTATCAAAGCGCTTGGCACATAGCAAACCAAACAAGACGACGAGCCTGCGCCGCTAGAAAGTGCAGGGGTTATGACAATCAACGACAGTGATTTTTGAATTTGAATTGATTCTTGTCCTTCTGCGAGAGAGTCTTTGGAGAACTTTCTGGTGTCCCAGTTTGCGATACATATGTACGTAGGCTACCAGAGCCCATGGACAAAGGAAAAAGCAACGAGGGCTTACCCGTCTAACCCGGCAGTGACAGCGGAGGAAATCTCCGATCTACTTTGCTTTGTGCGAGCAGGTCATTGCAATAGGGTGGTACTGTAGGTTGTGTGACGATGCCAACGCCATGGTGGCTGCTCAGCCCTGCTAAGAAAAACACCGATCAGTACTATGGATGTATTGGCTCTTATACAGCAGCAAGGATTCGATCATGCTTTGCATGCCCATTGTTAAAGCCATCTTTCATTGTACGACACCTGGAATTTGAAGTCATTGGAACAGTAATTGTACAGTCACTTAGCTACCAGACAACATGGTGTTAAAATATATCAGAATACCGGATTGTGTGCTGAAGTAATTCAAACCCAAACGCATGACTGAACATGTAGTAGTTTACTGGCGGTCAGGAAATAGGAAATCAAAATGGTTGGCGCAACAGCCCACCAGCCTGACCTACCTACCTAGTTAAGGCTTGGCCTGGACCCTTGGATTGAGTTATTTACAGCCATGCATGTACACTACGATGGCGCTAAATGTGTGCGACGTGCTGCATGACAGAGGCTGTTCAGTTCTACCTGGTCGTTTCACGAATCGAATCGAAATCTCAATGGTTAGACTATCACTTGGAGACTCGTTCAATTTCTCCTTTGAAGAGTGAAACAAGCCCGGCATGTTTTAACCACCCGCGCCATTTCCGCACCACAGGTTCGTCCTGTTCGTCATGCCGAGCCTTCTTGTAGCTGGTTGCCGCCATCCCATCCCTTGGGGCCGCGTATTAGAATTGGAAAAGGGGGTGTGCACGACATTTGTTATTCCAGAAACGCGTGATTGCTGTGATATAATTGTTTTGTAATTTATAAAGGGAGCTGAAAGACTCGTATAGTTCTTTTGAGGATGAGGATAATACTTGAGCGTGACAAGAGAGTCCTGAAGGCTAAAGAGCAAGGTACCTTGCTGGGGAGGAGTCAATCGACAGGAGTCTTTCCTAAGTGACACTCGATTAAAAAATACCCCTGTTCCTTTTCAATCATTACCAGTTCAGCTGCCCACGCCAAAACGTTGGCTTTCATTCTCTGACAATCCTGAATGACTCTCTTGGTCGCTGCACGAGCATGGATCAGATAGTAAGCTCAAGACTCTGGCCTGCTTAACTGCAAAACCATACTCTATCTAATTCATATAATATTCTCCGCTGTTTCCGTTTAACGAAACAACAAACATTAATCGTTCAAACATTTATTACGGATATCATAGTATAAACCCCGGACAAACAGTACATACATATATGGGCCATTCATACTGCCCGCAACTCCGCTTCCACTGCTCCCTAGGGACAAGCCCACAGTAACTTGAGCTAAACTCCGGTTGGCACTTGGACCTAGACCCCCAAGTTGGACCCTAGAGGGTACCTTTCACCACCACCATAACCGCCAATATCCATCTTTCCTCGGGCGGCGCAGCGCCCAGGTCGTAAAGGACCTTATTGGATCTCAGCCCAAGTCCACTCATCTTATTGCTTGGAATTTCCCTCTCTTGCGTCCGAATCTGGAACTAGTTAAGTCTTGGCCCTTCCCAGTCTTCTCTCTCCCTTCCATTCTTTCCATCAGAGAAAGAAGGGGTCGAAAAAAAAGAGAGAAAGAGCCACAAACTCTCGTTTTGCCGATTCCAGCATCTCGCAGTTCTCCGTATCCTCCATATTTCCCCAACTATCGTTCACTGCAACCACCCCTTGTCACAGTACTGTCGCTCGCTGATCCATTCTCTCTTTGCCCTACTGTCCCCTGTACCCGCTGTATCGCCGCGTTTTGGATCCCACCCCAAATATCCTTCGTGCAGTATCCTCGGGCTAGACTCCATAACCGCTCCGTACGCTACCTGCGCTAAACCGTCAGTCACTCACTACCTATCCATACGAAGGTGACTTAGTACAGAGTGCGATCGCTTCTCCCCCTCCTCCACAGTCGCTATATTCGGTCGTCTCGTCTTTCTTTTCACGTCTTTGCACGTCGCAAACCTCGGTCTCGGTGGGTTGAAATCATCGCGATTTTGAATATCCAGCCCTCATCGAGTTGCGTTGCACCGTTGCCGCTGTCCAACTACAGCTTTACCTCGACACTCGTTCTGAAATACACCCCAAGCTGTGTTCGACTGCTTTGGCACTACCAACCTTCACATTCGCTTTACCATGGCAGCGGTTAACACCCCATCGTCTGCTGCTGCGACCTCGCCCAACTACTACGAGCCACCCTCGAGACCCTCCTCAAGACCGACCAGTGCATCTCGCCAAAGCCCGGTTCGCATTCCCGATCTTGATCATGCTGAGGGTCCAAGATTGCGCGATGGGCCTGTCTCTCCTGTTCGTGTGAACTTCCAGCAGGGAGACTGGGTTCAGCCTTCAAATGCTGATGTGGAATATACTCCGAAGCAAGCCTTGAGGGGGGAATTGGTCGACCGTACTCTTCATCCGCTTCCCTCACCCCCAGAGACTTCTCCTCCTCCACCACCCCCACAGCACGATCGTAGGTCGCAGCCAACAAGCCCTCGAGAATTACATGACGGCGCCTTCATGGCCGAATCCGCCAAGACTACCCCGGCGGAAAGAGTTCGTGGTCAGGATCAATACCGCAACAGTCGTGAATCGGATGAAACTGCGAGTTCAAACCCACAGCAGGTCTCGATCGAGTCTTCGGCGACGACAAGTGCAAGCTCTCTTTCAGGTGTGAATGAGAATATCGAGGGCCGGGCATCAGGCGACTCCGCTGAAAGTTCCATTATTGAAAGCAACGTACCTGAGGTGCCGCTCTTCCAGTACCACCATCAGAAAGACTATCCACCGAGTGCTCCCAACCCGGAAGCCGGGGGTTCTTCAACTCCTGATTTGTCTGAGAGTGCTTCAAGTCTTGGCCGTCACCTTACTCCAAACCCGGGTAATCAGATGAGAACATCCCTACCTCGGCCACCGTCCTCATATTCCGTCTATTCTGATTCTCGTGGCCGTTCTCCAGGTCTGATGCCAGGTGGCCCGCAGTCACGTAAATCTCCCGATGTTAGACTGTCAACTTATGCAGAGTTGCTTAATGCCTCTTATCCTCAACAAGCTCCTGCGCCTCTGACTCCTGATAACTCAAATCTCCGAACTGTTATAGGCAACAATGCGTCTCTCCTCAGTACCCAAAAGACTTTGGACATGTATCGTGCAAACGTCAAGAAGACAAATGACTCTTCGATCCAGTACTCATTTGCCATCTTTCTGATTTCAACAGCTCAAGAACAAGGTCTGGACTTTTCGGAGCCTAAAACTCGCAAGAACAGTCCGAAGCCTCAAAAAGGTCGTGACAGTCCAGCTGCTGAAGGTTCCGTCTCAAGCCCACAGGAGTTGGTTCGCGAAGCTCGACAAATTCTGCAGCGTCTTGCTAGTGCTGGCTATCCTTTTGCTCAATACTATCTCGCGGATGGTTTCGCCTCTGGGCTTTTCAGCAAGGGTAAGGAGGACTATAACTCAGCCTTCCCCCTGTTTGTTTTGGCTGCGAAGCATGGACATGCCGAATCTGGGTATCGAACTGCACTATGTTACGAGTTTGGCTGGGGTTGCCGAAAGGACCCTGCCAAGGCGGTACAATTCTTGCGTACAGCTGCCTCGAAGCGACATCCCGGTGCCATGACGCGTCTGGGTAAGGCCTGTCTGTCTGGAGACCTCGGAGAAAAGCGCTATCGAGAAGGAATCAAGTGGATGAAGCTGGCTGCTGAAGCTGCCGATATCCAATACAACTCGGCACCATATCAACTTGGTTGCTTATACGAGAATGGGTATGGTGCAGACATCTTCAAGGATGATAACCATGCTGCTGAGCTTTTTACCCAGGCTGCTGAACTGGGGCACCCCGAAGCTAGTTATCGGCTCGGCGATGCTTATGAGCATGGCTTGCTCAATTGTCCTCGAGATCCAGCTCTCAGCGTACACTTTTATACCGGTGCAGCTGAGCGGGGGCATGCTGGCGCCATGATGGGTTTATGTGCATGGTATATGGTCGGCGCTCCCCCAATTTTGGAAAAGGACGAAGAGGAGGCCTATGAGTGGGCGCGTCGATCTGCTGATTTGGGTGAGTCTTGTTTCAACATGTATACGGGAGATAAATTGGCTAATAGCGATGCAGGTTTTGTCAAGGCACAATATGCTGTTGGTTACTTCACAGAGATGGGCATTGGATGTCGTCGCGATGTACTGGAAGCCAACGTCTGGTATGTCAAGGCTGCCGATGCTGGTGAGGAGCGAGCCAAGCAGCGTTTGGCTATTATTCAAGCAGCCGTCAGCGGACAGGGCACTCCGATGGAGGTTGCTCCTCCACGCAACGGAAAGATACAGAAGAACGGCAAAGACGATAAAGACTGCATCGTGATGTGATCAAAGCAGTCGAGCACTGGCTCGTTCTGGGTTCAATACGAAGGAAACACATAATCAACGACAACTACACTTCTTAATGAAATGGCGACCGAATTGGTCATCGACTTCTGCCATGCCACTGACAGTGTCATCAGCAACAACATATTTATCGAGCATCGATTTCTTGTCCATCTTGGCATACGCTGCATTGTGTCGCATTGTACTAAGATACATAGAGTCGTTTCTTTGCTTTCCACGAGACTCTTTTTTGGCATATATATTTTACCCTGGCAGCGAAATCTTTAGAATAATACCAGACGCGGAATGATAAGATTTAATGTGAGGGAGATGGCGGCTCACCGGCTCAGTTGCTATCTTGTTGGGCATGAGTTGCTTGGTGGCATTGCGAGGAACGGTACCGAAGCTGTGGGAACGAGCACTTGTCAGTACGGCAAACAAAGGGGATGGATGAGACTTATCGCGGTGATGTATTGTCTGGATTTTGGCGTCTGTAGGAGACGCAGTTTGAATATAGTCATGACATAGTAATGAAGGGCGCACATGGTACGGGCTTGACACAAACCGCTCGCTATATCACATGTTTTCTTGACTCAATATGTGATTCTCTTGGCCGATCCTTGGCTCACTCGTGTCTATGCATGCATACCGGATGGCCATGCAATCTACATCTCCGCCAGTTGACTTGTCCCTTGAGTTTAGATACTCTGTGACGGTTGAAATGCAAGGGGTTCTGTCGGCCAAGGTTGATGGGACTAGAGGATATATTGGACTTGACGAACTGTGCAATGGCACAATGACATGATTATGTCTCAATGATGTAACATATTCTATTGATTGCTATATTACTGTGTCTGCTTTATATTATTAAGTTATATATCAGCAGTGGTTACAATTGTTGAGGAAATCAACGCGTATGTGGTCTTTTACCTGGTATATAGATTCTACTAAAAACCACAATCGAATATCCGAACCAACCCGAGTACATTGATTAGAGATAAACCCCTTCATATGTGATATTGATTTCACTATTGTCCTCCCTTTTGACCTTGGAACCATCTGATCGCGTTCTGTGGTCCGAGTTCACACACCATGCAAGGGACAAGTGACGAACTTGGACTAAGTTAGAGCATGATGATAGTTTGTCTCGACGCAGGTGGATGTCATTGTAGATAGTGGCCATGGTGCTTTTACTATCTAATTGCGTTTAGGAGAACCGATGCATGTCAAATGTAAGCTTATTTGTGAAATAGGCTATGTGTTCTGTTGGCTCATCATAACTATCTGACTTGCAAGAGAAGAACCAACAACAGAAATTTCCACAAGATCTAGATATAGACCACCCCTGACTAGTAAAAAACAACACTCCCCTCTTTGTTGTCGACAACGTTTAGCGCAGGGAAGGGTTTATTTCTGTCGTAGGAGCTTTGATACTACGAATCCATCGAACAAAGGACCCGATAAAGGTTCCGACAGGGAGCAGCGGACCATCTCACTTTCATTCATCCCCAGAACTCGGTAAGGGCGTCACTAGTCAGGGCATGATGGATCTAGATCTGGCAGTCGTCAAAGAAAAATAAATATTGATTACAAGGGAGATGTTTCAACTTGCACTTACAACCGTATGAATCCCCCACTCGGTGGACCGAGAGCAGGGAGCGAGGATTTTGATACTGAGATAATAAGCTGAACTGAGGGGTTCTTGGTGTGTGCACGACATTTCCTTAGTCGCGTTTTATGTGTTAAAATGTCTCTCTACTTTGCGGACGAACCGTAGATATCACAACTTGAAGGGCAGGGGTGAAAGGAGTGGGGTCTTGGATGTTTAACAGAGCTGGATAAAGTCCGGCAACAGTCATGAACTGACTGGATTATCCATAAGAAGTAAGAGAGAGGAACATGTGTGAGCGATATATTGGCTTGTCTCGTCTTGTGCTCTGATTCCCTGCACAGGGATGGATGCAAAGGCAAGAC
This sequence comes from Fusarium pseudograminearum CS3096, assembly GCF_000303195.2. Lineage (NCBI taxonomy): Eukaryota > Fungi > Ascomycota > Sordariomycetes > Hypocreales > Nectriaceae > Fusarium > Fusarium pseudograminearum. The sequence goes on from NC_031951.1 coordinate 4,112,908, forward strand.
GATGTAATACCTTTCAGCTGGACTCTATCCAAGTTTCGGAAGCCGGATATGGAAGCAATTCAGATGCCAGGTATTCTTGTGAATGTGACGCAATGATCTGTGGACTTGAGCCACCACCTAGTTAGCCTTGACCAACAAAGGATCTGACATTGGCATGTCATGGTTTCAACAATTATAGAACTCAGAAACAAAGAGTTTTGCACGGGATTGCAGATTAGGACAGGGCAGGCCGTGAGAAAGAAGATAGACACACTGTAGATGCATCCCTGTCCAGTCCCAAGCCCTGCCCATGCTCATGCCCATACCCATGTCAAGAGCGTCAGGTACTTGATGCACGCTTAGACCACCATCGGAAGTGGTTGCGTGTCTCCCCACTTATACCCATATTTGCGTATTCTTCCATTGGCCAAGATCCAAGATCGCGCATGTCTCAATTAACGCGTTATCGCGTCTACGTCGCGATTTTCGAACCTCATTCGCGTTTTTCTCGCGACTTTGTGCGGTAATCGCGCGACGAGGGAAGAACACGACCACATTCTGGGGCCAATGGATGAGAGTATACGCAGCATGCGTGATAAAACGGGCGGTGAATGACCTTCGAAACGAGGACTTGACCTAGCTGCCAAGTTTCTGCATCAAATAGTGCAAGTTATGTGGAAGACTACTTCGTAAGAAGATGTTCAAGTGACAGACAGGTGAAAGGAAGCATCGGAAAGCGATTATGAAGAGGGAAATCAGAACCTCGATTAAGGTGGCCGCATATTCGTCAGAGATTGAAGAATAACCTAGCCATGGTCATCATTCGTATACCTCAGTCTGATTCATAGATGTTGGAACACATCACAGTTGCTGGCCGTCGCAGCTTTCAAGGCGGATCCATTCAGCCAGCAAATCGTGCATGCCAACGCTACACTCTCAAAGCGAGCAGGGGAAGGACAAAGAGCGGTAGAACTAGAATCGGGCATGACCTCACCGACCTGTTTGTAAAGGATGTCACAAACAAGGTCATGCTGGTACACTCCCACCTTTTGACAAATCGTGGTGATATTATCCATGAACGGCTCAGGAAGGGGTGGAGGATGGTGTATGGCAGTAAAGAAAGGTGTATGTAGAGTGTTTTGAATCGATAACTGATATGGTGCCGGATCCATGGAACAGAGCACCGTGTAAACCATTAGTCGTCATTTGTAAGTCCCAATGTCAAGTCCCTGCAGCACATCAAACGTAGAAGCGGGCGGTATGCCATGGAGGAGAACTTAGATGACGGTCCTAGCCCGTGCCGCGACGGCTCGCTCCTACCATCCAAGGTAGCGTAGCAAGCGAGCGTAGTGTATCCCGTCACGGCTCGTGCGTCAGCGGAGAGTTTCTGAATATTGCTATTGTGCGACTTGGTAATGGGTTTGCTACCCTGCCTCTGGAACTTCCTTGTGACTCGGGTTTGCCGACTGATGAGGTATAACAATACCGACACATGCTTGCTTTTGCGTGGACGAATAAGCGCGAACTTTTGAGGTTGTCCATGTCTACTCAATAAGCGAAAGACCTCCAGTGCGCCTTGAACCAAGACAAGACAAGACAGAGTTTTTATCCACTTTGTAGGAGTCAGAGAAGTTTACCCAATGCAATGTAGGTCGTTCAAGTCAAGGACTAGTATGTAGTAGTACACAAAAGTCTGTAACTGGTGTGCCCAGCTTTGCATTGAACCCTTGTTGTCCATGCGTGATGCACGCAATAGGACGGATACATAGACTCATGTCTTGAGTCAGGTCCCTAGGGCATCAAGCCCAGTGTGGACAACAAGGGTGGCCGAAAATGGGTTTCTGCACCGTGAATACTATCTACGTAGGTAGTTAGCTGGTTCTTCTAACTTGAGCGTGGTCTTGTAAGAGGGAGAACGTTGAACAAGCGAAAATGTGTTAGATTTCTCACCATGTATGGTTGAAATGAACATGGTCGCGTTCAGTGTCTTGTCTTTGATGGAATGGTACAATTTTCTGGTACTCTTTTTGCTTGCTTCGGTTAGGCTGTTCGGTTGCTGCTTTGCAGATACTGTCCAGGGTCTGATGATAGGACGGAGAAAACTCCGACATGATAGTATGCAACTGTTTATTTGCTACTAGACATGTTGGTCAATTGTGCCATGTATCAGTATTTTTTTGATAATGTATGACGGAGGAGATGTGTCTGTATGAATTTGCCTGTAACTTTTTACCGACCCAGCTTCCTGACATTGGGACAAATCAATATTAGAAAGAGGGCACAAGGAACAACAGGGACTAACCAGCTAATTACAAGCTTAGAAACCAAAGTCGATTTTTGGCTGTGTAGAACCGTGATCTGCACCTATTTGTCTTGGACATGGCCTGGTTATTTCGTGCATTATAATCGAAGGGATAGAGATGAAGGTTTGTTGCTTTTGAATGATCAGAGGGAGAGACACGGGGAAGAAGATGCAGGGTATGTGGAGCCAGGCCGTTTTGAAAGACGTCAGAAAAGACAATATTTAATCTGATAGACGTAGAAGATGAAGGGGTGTCAAGAGGGAGCAGGCACAGTATCTACCCTGGACTATAATAACTGAATCTGAAGGGTTGAAGAAATGTGGATAAAAATGTCAATAGCGGTTGCTCTTTGCGAAATAAACAGACGATAATGAGGGGGGGGATAAAGATAATCAATTGTATCTTGTCTTGGTTACTTTTAGTGAGGCTATTGACAGACAGTCTGTAATCATGGCATAAGGGTGTGAAAGTTGAGGCTATTCAAGATGTCTCAGATATATCTGTCTAATTGGGTAAAAGGTCAACACCCTTTCCCGTACAGTGTAATACCAGAGCATGGATTTACAAACAAAGCATTAAGCAAGTGCTCCTTCATCTGCACTTGCAAGTTGCGACGAGGCAGGTACAAGTCAGGGCATGTGTGAGCAGGAGCTTCTTTCTTTGTACTGCAAATTTCGGTATGTGCGACTGCCGCAAGACATGAACGAGCACCTCACACATACACACTCTATTCCAAGGCAAGCACTCACATCCCCTGTAAAATCCCTGTCTGGATCAAGCCTCAACAACATCTGAAAGTCTTGGGGCTTTTAGAGAGAGATCCGGGCAGCTGAACTTGGAGTGTGGGCTTTTTGTGCCCAAAATACATTTGGTCAAAGAAGATTGTCGGGCTACGACGATCAGGCGGCACGGGGTCCATCGACCGTCTTTGACTCTCGTGTCCCGGTCTGTATGGGTATCTAGGTAGGTAGGTACTGACTGCACTGTACTGTACCATTACCGCTGCGGGCCAGCAGTTGGATTTATCGCTCACTAAAACGGCCACGACACGAAATGCAGGAAACCCAAGGGTCCACGTCGTTGAGGGGGCGCCTGCACCGAATCTGCACCCCAAGATAGTACCTGGGTACTGTAGACTCGGTCGCGTAGTTGCAGTAGTTTACACCTACCTCAATGGATGTGGACTGAAGAAGTGAAGTAAAGTGGAACAATGTGGATCAGACCCCAACTGCAACTGCAACTGTCTGCAGCTACAGATGCAAGTGCGAGTGCATGTGCACTGTAAAATGTGGACTGTGAACTGTGGAGCCTTCACCAGGACCCTCCTTCCACCCTGGTCTAGCACTTGCACTTCCACCTCCATATTAGGCCACTGAGTCCCCTGCCCCTTCCCATGCCACTTGCCTGACCAACCCCCCGTTCATTCCAATTCCCACCACAACCACCGCATTTCCTACTCTTCACTCCGACAACAGACTCACCTTCCTACCTACAACAAACATCAACACAAACACAAACACCCAAACATCCAAACACCGAATTATTTACATTCTTGTACCTGACAGTCGCATCGCAACTTCTTCAAACCTTACCAACCCGTTCTCTCACTCAGTTCACAAACCTCGTCAAGGCCCTGATTTACCTGACGGACTTTTGCGCCAGGCCGCGTCTTATCCTAGTCGCAGTCGCACCACACTCCAACCACCCGCTCATACGGATCATCTTTTAACAAAACAACAACTGTTGCTGCGCTCAAATTTCGCATCAAACTTGGACATTATACAAATCTCAAAACCGTCAACATGCTTCTTCCGTCTGCGCTACCTTGCGATGCGTCGCACTCATCTCACTCCCGACTTCAACAATCTCTCTTCTCTCCTCCTGCCAGCCCTCCGGCTCCTTCGCACGGTTCTTTCGCCAACCTCATGACTACCTGCCGCTCCCTCCAATCACTCCTATCAATGCCCGCGCCCATTGTTGTCGACTCTCGTCCTGCTCATTACAACAACGCTCAACTACCAACTCCACCACTTGCTCACGCAGCTCCTCCTCTGAAGTTGCGCCTACGACCGCGCCCTCAACGTCGTGAGCCAGTCGGACCCAAGAAAGTTACCAAGCGCGCCGCACCGCGCGCCGCCAACAAAAAACGCCGCGTTGCCGACGATGATATGGACCGCTACTCATCAGCAAGCGACTCCGGCAGCGAATCACCGTCGCGTTGCTCTATGGAGCATGGAGAACCTGCAACACCCAAGCGTACGCGCATCGCTCCCGAGCAGATGCCTCTTGGTCTTGAGCGTTCCGACTTTCATAACATGCACCTTCGACAAGGTGGTCACCTTCTCAACGAAGAGGACTCTGACGACGAGGACTGGAATGCTGAGGACGATCGCGTCCTCATTGAAATTGTACTGGAGAAGCTCAGGCTCTCAAAGGCAGAATGGCAAGATTGCGCCCGGAATCTCGGCCGCGATCGTCATGCTGTCGATCGTCGCTGGAAGACACTATTGCTCAATGGCGACGTCGGTCTCAAGTCACGACCAGGCCGCTAGGCAAACTCCACACAACTTGCAAGCATCTTCTCACATACATGATTCATACATTTGATATTTAGCGAAAGCCTCAGCCGACCGTCATCGGTAGCGAGCATATATATAAACTGGCGGGACTACAGAACATGGGGCAATGGGTTGCCATTGGTGTTTGGGTATTGATTCTCATTTTGTAATGATATCCACACGCGCAAAAAGCGTGCGTATAAGTTTTATGTTTGCTATTTCTGTGCTTATAGAACTGGAATTGGCTACCATAGACGTCAACAATTTACAGACAGTGAACATCACTGTTTCACCTTCAACTGAATCTGCATTTATCTTATTATTCGAGTCTGTATCTATCCGATTAATGCCAGTGACCAGCCACGTTACAATTTGGTATCCGTCTTGGTCAACCGTTGTGGAAAACCGTCAGGGTTCACTTACACCCACCAACCACCTTATTTTGTCTCAACGGTTATCGAAGTGGCTGGACAATCAATGCGTATCGTAACCATCCATGTAGAGTTCCCACAAAAGATATTTTGTTCGCGGAACCCAGTTTGGGTAGCACTATCGAACTTGCAGTCAATTGCAATCCGAGGCGTAGTTGCGTACCAAAGTTTAAGCACCGTTGAATCGCGTATGCCAGCTTACCGTGAGACTGAAGTCACAGTCTCTTCATCTCATCCGACAATGAGTCGTGTACAATGATTCCTCATCCATCTTCCTTCATCCCCTCCATCACCCCCTCCATCGCTCATCCCGCATTCTAGCCCGACCAAGCGCACGGCCAGTCCGAGCGACACTGTACGATACGCGAAGAAAGCATCCATCTGCGTAGCAACGATGCTAGTCTATCTTATCATGGCACGGGCATCAAGCACACAAAAGAACCGCTTATGCAAAGATGCACTTTGTCCCGGTTTTCATCCTCACCGCAGACGCCTTCTGGTCTCTGCGCGTTTCATACTAGGAAAAGATCAGTTGATAAACTTTGCGCTTGGGCTGTCAGCCCGAGTCAGGGTCCTTCCACTGATCTTCTGCCTCTGTTCGATCTCTCGACTTGACCTAGCGTGAGCCCGTACCGGGGAATGGGACGGGCGCGGCGGCGGGCCGAGATGGGGGATGAACCGTTGCTGGGTGACGCCCAAGGTTTATTTGTTGTTGACTGCAACATGAGATTAGACGCCGTCTTATTCTGTAAGTGTGTGAGATGAAACCGGGCTCGATCAACCCTCAATGCAAAGATAGGTAGTGTAGTTTCATAAAAATGTGATATTTAATTTAAATTCGCAGGGCAACCTTCATGCCCTACTGCCTTGATTGTGACCTGTCTATAAGACCATGCGATGGCATGCCATGTGCTTCTAAAATGCTGTAGCAAACCGTTGACACACCCCTTTGCTTCGCCTCGCGCCATCTATATCATTAATGTAGAATACTGACTTCGTACAAACTTCTGTATCGCCGATCATGCCCTTCACTAACCCTCGAGACTCGGAACCACCAGTGGAGGTTACGGTACTCGTGAGAAAATAATAGCAACAAAGCGTCTGTGCCAGCCAACCATTAAATGCAAAGTCGATGAGTGTATGTGATTCTTATACAACCGAGCCGCTCTGCTATGCTGTGCAGAAAATGAAAATGTTTACAATGGTGATATGTCGTGTTTGAGATGAAACATGAAAAAAAGAGTTCAAATAAGAGCTTGCGACACTTATCCGTCCTAAGGAGGTGTCATCTGCTCCCCCATGAGCATCTTGCGGACCTCGGTCTCAAGAGTCTGTTCTGCCACGGCAGGGTCTTCATCCGCAACAGCTCCTGTGACTTTGTTGGCGAGCTCGATCTTCTTCTGGCATGCCTTGTAGATGAGCTCCTCGATGGTGTTAGTTGCGATGAGTCGGATGATTTCAACGTCTCGTTTCTGGCCGAGACGATGAGCGCGATTCTCTGCTTGAATGTCGTCCTGAGGATTGTCCGATTGGTCAAAAATGATGACCTTGTTGGCAGCCGTAAGATTGATACCTGTGCCACCTGCTCCAGTGGTGAGCAGGAAGACGGGGATATCAGGGTCCTCATTAAATTCGTCGATCAGTGTCTGCCGCTCTTCAACAGTGGTGCTGCCCATCAGAACTCGATGCTGGATTTGTTGTTGAGCAAGAACCTCTTGCAACAGTTCAATGACACGAGAGAACTTGCTGAAAACAAGAACTCGATCGCCGTTTTCTTGATAGTGGTTGATCAACTCCAGCAACTTCCTGACCTTGCCACTGTCCATTTCTGCCTCTGGAGGAATGTCGAATTTCCCGAGGAGTCCTGGGTAGTCACGACACCAGAGGTGGAGACCAAAGTCGGAGGAATCCTTGAGTTCCTGAATGAGGTGCTTGATGTCTGGTTGCCGTAGGTCGTCCTGCGAAACACTATTCATGAGGATCGTGGCCATCTTTTCAACCTTCTTATCGTTAAAGTGACGCCTGAAGAGGAGTGGGTGTAAAGCCGCCTTGCGAAGCTGCATCCAGCAATTGTTCTGATCGTTTCCACGACCACGAACCTTGGTTACCCGCTTGGATGGCTCCATCTTGAACATCTCTTCGTAGTCGGCGTACACTTGCTTCTGCTTCTCATCCAGATCGCAACGAACGACGGTGCAGATCTTGGGAGGCATGTCTGACAGGACCTGGTCTTTGCGACGTTGAAGGATGAATGGTTCGAGAATAGTGCGAGCTCGCTTGACACGCTCGCTGTACAGAAAAGCACCGTTGGACACATCTCGAATTGTGACTTTTTGGCTGAAGATGTACTGAATCTGGTCCATACAACCTTTGAATATCTCAGGATTGATAAAGTTGAGGAGTGATGTCATCTCCATCAGGTTGTTCTGCACAGGAGTTCCTATGATACATCTTTAGCACTATACTTATCAGAGAGAAATAAGAGTAACATACCGGTAAGGAGCATCTTCCACGACGCCGGAATTCGACGAAGATCTCTGTAGATCTTGGTCTGAGGGTTTTTCATCTTGTGGCCTTCGTCAAAAATAGCAGCATTCAACCGGATGGACTGCATGGCCTCAATGTCTGCTTCATTGTTGATTTGCGAGTATGTCGCAAGAACGACATGGAACGCCTCGGGCTCTTGTTCGATCTCGAACGCGATCTGAGCTCGCTCTGCCTGAGAACCTCGATATCCGATTACTGATAGGCCGGGAGCAAACCTGCCAAACTCAACGAGCCAGTTGTTGTATGTGCTGGGTGGAACAACTACCAGATTAGGCCAGGGTCGTCTTCCCTTGTTGCTGCTGCTGCTCTCTTCATAATGTTCAACAAAGTGACTGATGAGTGAGATGACCTGGCAAGTTTTGCCCAAGCCCATTTCATCTGCTAGGATGCAGCCGATGTTGAACTTGTAGAGCAAGGACATCCAGTTGAGACCAACAAGTTGGAAAGGCTTCATTTTGCAATGTCCATCCATGTACTTGGGCTGTTTAGCAATGGGTGGGCGCACATATTTGGTCGCGCTTATGCTTGTAGGAGTAGGCGGAAGGTCCTCGGAATCCTGTCGTTGTGCTCGCAACTTGTCATGACCGAATGTGTCAATGTCCCATGTGTCAACCTGCTGCTTGATGTCTTTGGCATCGCGCTCACACTTGTCAACAACGTTGTCGATTGCTTCAACTGCGTTGTGGAAAACTTCCACAGCATCGACCACGTTGTCTCCAATGCTGATCTTGGAGGCCTTTTTCGCGCCTGGTTTCTTGCCAATAGTTACCCGCCTGGCTTTCGCAAGATCGCCAAAAGGTCGCTTCTCAATCATGCATGCAAGCTGATCCTCTTTCATGCCTGTCATGGCTGCTAGTTCCTGAACAGTGCATGTGTTTAGGGATATTAGCACCTTGTTATTTTTATAATCATCATCGGAGAGATCTGGTGACGCCTCGGCCTGATAGGTGTCTTCCTTGTCATCGTCGACGAGGTCAATCACCAACGGATCGTCGCTCGAGGCATGTGCAGGAGCGACCGCAGGCGAAGAAGGGAATGGCGGCGATGATGGGATGGACTGCTGTCGAAGACCTTGAACTAGTCGTCGCCGGGGCTTCTTCTCGGGGCTGGGGGATGCTGTGTAGGAAACAGAATTACCCCGGCTGGATGTTGCTGATGTTTGTAAAGCTCCCTTGCTGATCAATCGTCTGCCAGTTTTGGGCTTCAGAGCAGGTCTGGGTTGAGACTGACGCTCGAGGTAAAGAATTGTCTCGTCAAGATCATTTCTGCATACATTCAAAGCTTCCTTGGCCTTGTGTGATGGAACTTTGTCCCCGAAGACATCGTATATCTGCCGGAGCTTTGTTATAACTGCCTGCTGCTCGATTGCATCGGCCTCGGGTTTGTAGGCGAATGCCGCCACATGTGCCTTAAACATTGTCGGTCGGATATCACCGCGGGGAGGTGTGAGGTCGTCCTCGTCGTCTGAGATGAGGCTGATAGGCTCTTGAGCCGGCCGCTTGTTGTTCATCGAGGGAAAAGTCCGCTGTGGTGGACGAAAGACGGTGCCAGCAGGGGCGAGTCGGTTGCCAAGGGGCGTAGGCTTCTTGGCCTGTTGAAAAGGCGAGGATGCAGGAACTTCGATTATGCTGCTGGCAGGCGAGGATGACCGCATAGGCGCAAGTGTAGGTTTCTGAAGAACTTGTGTCGGCTGTGTTGTTTGTGGATCTCGTAAAAAGGCAGATGGAGAGCAGGGAATGGTATCGGCTAGCTCGTCGGCGTCGTCAATAGTACTTGTATTGCGAGCGAGCGATGGGGTGCGTGGTAGAACGTTTGAATGCCGAATTGGTAAAGGTGAAGAGCTTCGTGCCATATTGTAGTCTTGTGAAATATGGGCATCCGTTATAGGGAGGACGTTAGAAGCTAGCAGCGTTTGAGGGCGGAGACCGTGATTGCAATTGAGCGGATCGACCGTTTGTTCGCTCTCTTCTGTCCTTATTGTTCAATCAACGGCCAATGGAGCGCACCACTGGATGAAAGAGGAAGATCGTCGTTAACAGGGGGTTAAGACTCTCTAGATAAGAGAAGAAAAAAAGAAGTAAGCAGAAATGACTTTTAATTGATTAAAGAGGTAGACAGTGCTTGCCAGTGCCACAGGAGGTTCCAATTCAAATCTCAGAGGGGCGTTTTAGAGGGTGGAGATTTTTTGAAGTGGCCCAACCGTCCAAACTCACTTCAAGACGCGACCCGCTGAAGCTGAATCGCGAAATCACGTGAGACCGGAAAACGGGATGGAGTACATAGTACTTGATACGAGAGATGTTCAGACGAATTGGGGACAATTGGGATTATAAGAAGAAAATGTTAAGAATCTAGGTCTGATCTTATTGTTTGAGGTCTTGTCTTACTTACTTAGTACCTATTATGCAAACAAAGAAATCACTTTTTTTCTTGCGCGTTGATCATTATATGGCAAGTGCTTTTCTTTCTTTCAAGCTGCTCGCACGTGCAAGTGGGACGTCAACTTTCAACCTCTGCCACCCATAGGTGTGAATTAGGTAGCCTCAACTCACAACCACGACACATACAACACTACCAATCCCTCTCAACAAGGGCCTAAACTCTTGTTATATTATCTCAAAATGGCCACCCGACGTATTGTTGCTACGGAAAAGACCTTCCTTGATAAGGATGACCCTATTGACGAAACCTCAAGCACAGCTCCTGCTGTACCCAGGTAAGCCTTATCCGTGCCTCAAACCGTCACTCTCGCCACACATATATTTCTCTACGACAATCTCACCGAGCCCTTTGATCAAAACTGATCAGATAATAATAGCCAAGTCATTTACAAGCTCCTGGCCTTTACTTTTGCCATGGTGTTTATACCAATTGGTTCATACTTCCTCACCGTCAACACTGTCTTCAATGGCAAGTCTCTCCACACATTCCTGTGTATCAGAATTCAAACTAACGCTGCCCAGGCAACTCTTCTTTCGCCGGCGGCTTGGCTGCTGTGCTGGCCAATGTCGTCCTCATAGGATACATTATCGTTGCCATGAAGGAGGACCAGTCGGACCAACTAAAGGCGGAAAACAAGAAGGACAAGTAGACGCAAACCAACGGCTTCTTAATACCGCTAAAATTCACTTTAAACAACTGTGAATCTTGCACATGACTATTAGTTGAGTCATTAATGTCAATTATTTTCTCATGTCATCTTTATGAGCGTGCCTTTTGGCAGGCCGTCATGTCTGGATGATTTCTCAGCCACGTGTATATGCTATGTGCGTCTCAGGGAGTAGGTGTAATTAATGGTGATCGTGGCGGTAGATCCAGCCTTCGCTTCGCATCTCAAGGATTATCCTCCAAGGAACCAGTTGCACAAAGTTTAGCCCGCCAACGCCTGCCTCGTACAGTTTCGTGTGCTAATGTACCATCCCGTCATAAATTGAAATGCGTCGCCTTGTCTTAATGGCAAGACCCCTAGTCATCCTAACCTCAAACCAATTTGACTAAAGTGAAAAACAAAGCTCGCTCATCCGGTCCCATTGCAAAGACAAATCGCAAGTGGTGGCAGTATACTCCAGCGTCCATCGTAAAAAAATTCGGTGAGTAGAACATGAACTGTTAAACGCTGTGTGATCATGGCATTCCGACGCTGAACATCAAAGAAACGGGTATCGACAAAGGAGAGTGGGTGGATGTTGCGAAATGTTTACGTATGTACATTTCAAACGTGTATGATCGTTGCCGAATCGCTGGGTTTTCAAGAGTTTTTGCTGAACCTACGAGAAAACCAACTCTTGCGCTTGTCCCCGCCAGCTGTTTGCTGAGGCTGTTGTGCTGATTGCTGTGTAGATGTTCTCCTCAAAAGAGTGTTCTTCTGTTTCTGAGGTGGAACCGGAGCCTGGTCCTGGCCTGGAGTATATTGCGCATGGGATGGTGGCGGCACCTGAGGATGGCTGCCATTGCCATTCATGCCAGGAGTCGGCCAGGGGCGCGATTGATTCGCTGGCTGTTGCTGGGAGGAACTTGACGCATACTCGTTGAAAGGCTCACGGCGCTTAGCCGGCATCGTCCGATCAATTGAGCTGTTGTCGCTGCTCGTGGGGTCTGTCTGATAACCTGCGTGGTCAGAGTTGCCGCTTCCTGCAGCAGAAGTTACGGTCTCGTAAGATCGATCTTTGTTGGGTAGGGGATAGATGGTTTGGTCGTGTCCAGTCTGGTACTGCGGCTCTGATTGCATTCTAGACATCCGTTGCCGCGACGGACCAGTGCCATAACCGTTGCTGTAAGCTTGACCATCGAAATAATTGCTTCGGGACCCTGTATCGTACTGGTTACCCTCTGGCCTAAGAGACACTGGGCGGCTGCCATAGTAGCTGTCGCGAGGGAATCGTGGCTGGTTACTAAACGAGCTGTTCCGCCTGTTCCAGTTGGCTTGCGAATCTGTTTCTGCGTCGGAGTCAGTAACTCGTGCTGCTTCGTTCATGAACTTCCTACATACCAGCTCGGTAAAGCGACTTGCGCGAGTATCCCCCGTCAATCGCAGCCTCGAAACTTCGAATAGTGTCGAGTGGACGCTCCCATCTGTTTCTTGTTGGGTTCGATTTGTCGGGATCCTCTGTTTGTCCTGTCAGTGGTGCCGTCTTGGGAAGGTAGGAATAGGTCACGGACCGATGGAATTGCCATATGGGTCTTTGTGTTGCATAGATCGCAACGGAGCGAAATTCGACTCGGTCATCATGGCGGCTTCTGCAGCTGTTGTCATCATGTTAGAAAACGATCTCTACCTCCTGTCGTTGAGCCAGGGAAAGGGACAACATACAGGGCTCTGCTTCGTTCAAAGCAAATGTGGGATCCGCTGTACTGTGTAAACGCTTCGCTTCCTTCTCGGCGTGAGTTTCGTGTAAGTCTTTGCTGCCAGAGCTCTTATGCGATTTTTGAGAATGAAAGCTGAAGGTTCGGCTGTGAGCGGGCGGGTTCTGTGTAGTTTTGGCCGGGGCAGTTGCTTGATATTGCTGCCTCTGATAATGTTCTTGTGTCGGATAATTCGCCGGTGCTGGTGGGTATTGACGATACTGCTCGGTGGAGGTCGCCATGGCTGCGGCGCTTGGGGGTACGACTGTTTTATTAGACGTATTGCTTGGCAGTGATGGATCTCCGAATGGCCCTTACCCTTGAGGATTAGAGTCTCAGGGTGATAAGAGAGTGGAGAGTTGCAGGCGATCGACCGATGCGATGGAGACGGTGGATAAGAGCTGGAGTGCAAGGAGGGCGGTGCCGGGGAGAAGTCACCGAAACCAGACGAAACGGCTACTAGCAAGGAAGTCGAGAAATTGCCGTGGGACCTGCGAGACGGATATATTGGGTGGAGTTGTTTGGCGTAAAAGGTTCTGATAAGAAAGAGGCTGGGGCTTGCTCAAACAATAATGTGGTCTGCCTTTGGTACTAAGGTAGAATTTTGGGGGTACGTATCGATGCGTTTTTAGACCGGATCCCGGGAAGTGGGTGGGGTTGGCTCGTAAACTGGCGCCTGCAGTCTGCAGTGCAAGAATAGCAAGGTACAACTGGACTTATTAAGGGACGAGTGGCTAGGAAGACTGGACGATGATACCGTACTTTGCGCGCCTAAGTGAGGTGAGATGTATGGCTGGTGGCGGCGGGTGTCTCTGTTTCTGACCGTACGCGGGACGAAACAATGCAATCATTCGTTGGCACCGTGGCCCGTGTTCTTTGACTGGGATCAGCTCTCTAACTCTGAGCAACCGTCAGACAAAAAAGTTGCAAGCGAGCAATGCACTGGTCTCTTGAGCCGTGAAACAGTCCGGTGAAATCGACTGGGATGTGGGCGCTCTAAATCGGTGTTTTCTCTATCAGGTCGGGTCGCGCTTCAAAGTAAGCTAAAGCGGCGCTGGGTACGTCTTGCTAGTGCCTGTGGCTGCGTGATAATGATGTGGGATATGCAGGCTGGGACGACTGATCCTCGTGAATTGAGTGCCGCCTTTGCGATCCGTCCTTGTTTTTGTGGTGATCGGGCTTATCCTGTTTCGGGGTTGACTGGTCTTTTTTTATCTCCTTTTGGATGGGGTACCAACAGACGAAGAAGATTCTGCGTTTCTGCCAAGCAGTACTGTACAGAACACAGTAGTTTCTTTGCAAGTGCTTGCGTTGGCCCAGCGTGAGCTCTTTTTTTTTTTTTTTTTTT
>NC_031951.1:4127015-4181640 GCF_000303195.2 Fusarium pseudograminearum CS3096
TTTTTTTTTTTTTTTTTTTGTCTGCGTTTGTTTCTTGACGTCACTATCGATTAGAAATTTCTAGTGTCGACTGGTACGCAGGTCCAGGGAGGGTTTGAGCCGTGCCACGTTGAATCGCGCTCGGAAGAATCGTCCGGAGTGGCTTGCTGCTCAGGACTCAGACTCAATAGCGCTGGCTCTGACGCACAGGGGTACGAAGCTCGTGGTGGGGTCTCGCGTGTTGTCGAGTCACTAGGAAGCAATGGAATGGAGTTGAAGGTTCCTTTCGAAGGCCGGGGTCAACGGAAAGTCGTTATCTCGAAATGCCCTGCCTGCCCTGTATTCCGGTTGTTGTGGAACTGGCGCAGCCAAGCCAAGTGCAATGTGATAAAAACCTGGGGACGGCGGGCAGATAGTCTAATTACTGTAGAAGGAATCGTTTGTTTAATGGGGTCTTGGCCGCGGATCGAGTACTCGGGATTGCTCGACTGGGGATATACAGATAGACGGGTATGGATGGTTGGCTTGTGACAGCGAAGGTACCGATATCCGTTGACGAGATGGGCTGAGTTGAAACGGGCGCAATACCGGTAACGAAAGACAAACGAAGGAGATGAAAGCGAGAGAAAGCTATTCTCAGGGAATTATAAGAGTGAGTGAGAGAGAAGAGACGGAGGCTTTTTTTTTTTTAGGAAGATAAAGGAAAGCTGGAGACCAAGTCGTCTTTAAGTGAGGTGATCTGCTTCCATTAGGTTGCCGCACCTTCCATCCCATTGAACTCGTGTTCGTCCATTTATCGGCTTCCTTGTGACTTCCGTTTGTAAACGCTACCCATCGCCAACTAAGTTTCTGGGTCAGTCTGAGGCTCAACACCACACCAATCTTGGTAATGGATGTACAATCAGTACGTGGAACGGAACCAATTGGGAGGCAATTGCATACGCGTACTGCCCCAGAGTTGCGGCAACGACTCTACAAATCGTACTGTCTGTACTAGCTTTGATTGCTTTATTCTTGCTTTACTGGCTACTGCGGTACCGTACTGTATTAGATCTGGATGATGTCTTTGTACAGTATGTACCTAGGGGCTGAGACTGAGAGGTAGCCAAGGACGGACCACACAACAGACCACTGACTTAGTACTCGGACAGAATCGAGACATGCTAGATCGTCAGGCCATGACGCGTCGTTCTCTCTCTTCCCCCGGCCACTGGAACAGCTTCGCTATGTATGCGGTGACAGCCACGTCTTCTGCGTCTTCTGCTTACCATTACGAGGATGCGGAAGCTTTTTGATCCAATGGTGGGAACACGATAGTTGCAGTGTTGCATGCAATCGTCTGCGCCAAAGTTCGGTACCTTGAATTCTTATTTGAGACTAGTTGGGCATCTTAAAAGGCACCTTGTCTAGCTAAGTTTGATGCTAACACAATTAGCTCAATGTATCCATCATTATCGTCGTAAGCCTAAAGCTACACCCATTTGCAAAGTCAACAGGAGGTGAGATAGTAGCCCTCATTCACTTTGTTCTGACATGCTGTACTGTCTCCATTGCACCCGCATAATAAACTGGTCTCGGCCATCCAACTAAAAGCCAAGAACCCTCATGGGTCTTTAGGGTGGTGCTCTTGATGCCATGTCATGCCATGCCAAGCCAGGTCCTCTTCTCTTGAGAAATCTTCATGCTTGCGCAGCAATAGCGGAATAAATAGTCTTGCTTGTCTTACTCTCACCATGCTTTGCTGTGCTTTGCTGCTTGTGGTATGAGCGAGCCTCAGTCCAAACACAGGCTGGTGACAGCCCCAACAATTACCTAGACATATCCCAGCAATTCCTGATGAAGCTGGCGGCTGGTCATCTTGACGTTGTTCATGGCTGCTCCGCCCCTGTTTTATCTCGTGTTAGGTGGCCCCCCACACACCATCTTTGTTTTCGTAGAGTAACATGGAACCTTGGTGAGTGCATACCAAAAAAAAAAGAGACCGCGGATAACTACAAGCTTGACTTTGTCGATTACAAGCCGACTCAGCCACAATTAGGGTTGCCGTACTAAATCTCGATGTTCCCTTTCGTCGGGCCGTTGTCTGGCTTGGCCTGGCGGCTTTCACAAACGCTATTCAATTGCATTTTTTAATGAAAAACCTGCTGGCAGTTGGTCACTAACGAATAGGATCCTTAGTTTCTTGGCTGTTTACGCAGGCGGCATTAAACTTGACCTGCCGTGTCTACATACATGAGTTGGGACTTGGTATCCGTACGTGTGGTCGGTTTATCAGATTTCAGTCGCCAACCACCACAATAGGTAGACAGTAATGTGTCCAATGCCAATCCTTTGGCTTTCAGGACTGATGGATATCCCGCTCAACGGACTCATATGGAGTACTTCTCATCAACCTTGCAATGCGGCTTTCTTAGCCTGAACATTCCCCATCTGAAAACATGCAATTGGTATCGTTTCCCGATGGAACAATCAGAAAACCCTGGCCGGCACTAGGACAAAAACTAATGGACTGGCCGATCACTGCCATGTTGAATTGAATTTTTATCCGTGCTGGTTTAGTAGGTTCAAGGCTTTCTCTCGCCAGTCACGGCAGTAACCGTCCATGGATGGTGAAGACATCAAATTGTGGTCAGAACAAAACAAGGCTAGCAAATAACCATACACAATAGGCTGTTGCTCTGCCTTGTTTCTTCCCAATAACTTCTGCTAATGAAACGCACTTATCAAACAGGATGGATGGAAGCTGAACCTTCTCAAAAGGTGAGTCCTCTGGGCTGATAGACTTCAACTCAGCAGCATAAACTCAAAATGTCTATACCAGCCATACCCATAATCCTCCCACAACCGACACTTCCGGCTGAGCTGCAACAAATATGCATGCTGCGCCGCTACCCATGCAATATCACTCCAAGAATTAACTCCATGTTCTACTGCTATTGTAACACTTGACTACTGGCCCCTGGTTTACTTGGCCTGCATATTATGAACAGATTATTGGCTCACTAGCCAATGCGTTTGCAGATTGAGACGGCCAATATATGCCGGGACTGGAGTTAACTAAGATGATCTATGACCTCTTGATACCCATGTTTGTTCTGCAAAATATTCTGTGCCTTCTACGCCCTGCATCCCATACTGTCCTTGAACACGTTGCCTTTTCGTTGTGACTGATTAGCGACTTCGATATTACTATAGTTTTTATCGTATATTATACTATCTTTACATTGTGACACTGGAGATGAAACATGTCGCTTGGACACGAGCCGCTTTTTAGAACTGGCACGGTCATCCAGGCTGTAATAGTATGCGATACGATGCCAATGCTGCTGCACCGAAATTGACGGGTGAAGGACCCTGGGTTGATGATGCGTTACCGAGGTAACAACATCTGCCATCAAGAGATGATTCAGCTTAAACTAAAGAATATTCGCTGTGGAAGAGAAAATACGAATCAACGTTCCACGTCTAGAAGCCCTGACCTACAAGACTTATGAAGTACCTACTAGACTAATACCAACCTACAGCACGTATTTGTGGCGACTGACCGACGATCTTAAAAGAGATGTAAGCTTAACGGCAATACCCCAGAAGTGCAACAGTAGGTAGAGATAACAGTAGTCAAGTCAATAAACTCATAGGTCACAGCACGTATACTCAGTAACCGTACTGGTTGATATGCAAATATTAGGGACGATGTGCCTGAGGCGCTATGCTGTGCAACGTACCACTATTGTTTACGAGGTTCTCTTATCACAATTTGCCAGGTTGAATGTTTGTCTACTGAGGTATCTTCCATGCACCAGGCTTCTCATAGCTTGGAAAATCATGCGTTGCGTACTTGGGAGAAGCAACGTTGAGAGGCTGCCCTGGAAGCACGAATTCAACCATTGGTGTGCAGCATTGATATACTATATTAGAGGTATAATTATCCTATCACACTTGAATTTGCCTGTAACCAACTACCACACAATCACGGCAACACATGGCATTAAGCACACATAGTGAGAGTCTGCTGCCTAAGGACTCAAGTTTGACAGCCGAGGCACTTGACACGGGCACTTGATGTCAAGCACAGCCCTAGTTACAATATCACCGGCACTGGTAGCTAGATATGTGTATCATGGAAAGCACACTTTTTAAACCCGGTGCAACTTTACAGGACAAGAATGGCAAGGTATCACGTAGCAATGGAGCACATGGAGGCAACCCGGCGCAAACCACTGGATGTGTGCAACTGTCAAATGGGGAACGAGTTGGGCCGTCAAAGTGGTTGTTGTCATGTGCTGTGTTGTTGTGTGGTTTCAATAGACATTTCTGATTCATCATTAGACGCCAACCATGGCTCAAAATTTCTCCATACGAGTCAAATCACAATCCAGCTGTTCAGGGACGTTGTGTACTGCCGTAATAGAGGCCCTGGACCTGGCATTTCATCGATGATTCGCTTGTACCCTATTCACGACCGTAGTTCCAAACACCGGTCCCGAATCCCAACCACCAGAAAGTGTTCCATCGCTGAAGCTCCCCTCCCAGTGGGTAGGATCGATTTCCGATAACCGTTGCATGAAAGGGAGAACAAGTTATATCATCAAAACGAGTAGCTCAGGTGCGAAGAGCCCTTTTCGGGGTTGGGATTTGACGTCTTTTTGAATTGAATGCCTCAAAGCAAGGCAGTTTGTTTTATCCTTGCCTCGACCAGTGCAGCCAAATGAGAACCGCCCCTCACTACCAACTCCAGCCCGAAGCCCTTTTTTTATATCGACGAAGGGTACAACATGACGCGAACGGAAGCACCGAAAGACTTGGTGGGGAGAGGAGAGGTGAATTTGGCGCGGACGACGCCAGAGTTTCCTGGGGAGATGGGTTAGCTTGTGGCTTCTTTGACCGTAGATCGATGTAATTACCGTGAGGACGGGTGACCTTGCCCCAGATGACGCGGATCTTGGTGCCGCGGATCTCCTTCTGGGCACGGTAGACGAAAGCGACCTTCTTGCCGAGGTAGAAGCTATCATGCATTGTCAATATCCAGACCGACTAAAAAAACTTCCATCATCGCAGTGTGGACGTACTTGGCGGCGTTGGTGTCGTCAACACCCTCGATCTTGATCAGGCTGGTAGCAGGGCGGGTGGTGTGACGAGAGCGCTGGTAGCTCAGGTGACGTCCCCTAAACCATCATCGTCAGTCCAAAATTCTTATCGCATCGTTGTTGTCGTGCTGTGGCTTGGCTTGGCTTGGTTTCGCGGAAATTCGATATCGGAAAAAAATGGGATGGGAGTGTGCGCTTGTCGAAGCAAACGCATATTTCTGATATCGCATGCGTGCCAGGCTCGCTGGATGGGGAATCATTACTCACTTGACGTATACTATTGGCAAAGTTAGCAACAAGTTCAACCAGATTTCACATTTCCAAATTCGCAAGCCGTCCGTCTCGTCTGGTCTTGCTTGTCTTTGGCGGGTGGGAGAAACTCACGTCGGTGACCGGCTTCTGAAGGCATCTTGACTGTGGTATGACTTCCGTCCTCTCAAACAACCTGCGAGTTAGTAGTAAGAGCTGAGGAATTGTCTTAACAAAAAGACCGTTCCGTGGGTGCGCGTCGTTTGGTGAGGTCTGAGGTGGAGTCCAGGCTCCGGATGGTGCGCCGAAAACAAAAACGAGCCCCAAATCACGTGTTAGGGTTCGACGCCACACTTGCACCGCCACTTTCAGCCTCGGTGCAACCCCGCGCTGTTTGTCACTGCGATTGCTACTGTTGGTGCTACCAAGGTTTTGCTATCATGACCATGACCGTTACTGGCTCTGGTACATCAGAAGCAGTCTTATCTCTAGTATTCTGCTTTAGTTATAATCAATTTGGTGAATCATCAAACGGTCTTGCAATGTATGCCTAGTCATGGCTACTACCGTCTTCAAGTCTGATGGAAGACTGGCAGCAACTTCTCAACAAACGTGTTCCATGTCATGTCTGGGTGAAAGAGCTGCGATGTACAGACACCACAGGAGTAATTCCCTCAAGAACAGTTGAACAATCCTTGATCAATGACTCTAGTTTCAACAACTACACAGAGTAACTCAGCAAGTCTTTTACTCTTTTCACACCCTTACAAGTTAGCTTTTTGGTAAAGTAGCAGATCCAAAGCCGACACCGGGGAGGTAGGGGTTGGTGCGGATATCATGATGGATCCTGGTGTAGTAGAGGCACTTCGGAATTAGGTGTCCGAGCAAGGTAGTGTCGCAAAGAACACAAATCTTGAGCTAAGAATATTTTGATAAAAGACAAGAAAAAAAAAGTTAATCGTGAATTCTTGTTTGAATATAACGGCTGAGGTGATACTAGAATATCCAATGGGGTTTTCCTCTTTCCAGAACACGCCATCATGTTTGCAACATTTGGGTTTCTCGATATTGGAGGATAAATTGAGCACCTCGAGTGAATGGCTGATCATAGAATAATTGGGTGTCGATTACATTTGCAAACATGAGTGCGAGGCGATCGGATTGGTCTTGGGCGCAGCTGACTTATCTGATAACTAGAGTCCCTTGGCAGAGCTGATCTTGAAGTTGTTGAGTTGACGTGATATGGACCGGGGGTCTCTCTTTGGTGGACCTGGGTTGGCAAGTTGAAGCGCCGCATGTCACAGACTTTCCATCACTAACTATGGAGAATGTCTTGAGACACCGCGGTTACGCCGCGAAGCCGGGTTTTGGTATGCGTGTTTGGCGCCGAGTTACGAGCTTCAGGTTTGGGGGTTGGTCTTAGATGCGTTGAAAGAGTATATGGGCGTCATGACTACCTGCAGTGTTGAGTGGCCGTTGCTGATACAAGATTCAGATGCGTCTCAAGATGTTTGAAACCAAGAACAGTACAACAGCCAGAAGCCGACAGATCTAAGTAAGCATGGCATGGATGTCAGACCCGGCAGTCGCATTTATTGTAACGGATTATATCCCGCGTGCAAGCGGCATGATCACCGACACTTTTGACTGCCTTGCTCGACGTCTTGATAATCAAGTCGCGCCTGGGCCGAGTGGATCTTGAAGTGTACAATATGCCGTGCCGTCCCTGCTACGTTGGGGTGCGGTACGGCAGAATGCCTGGGCTCAAGCTCAAGCTCAGGCTCAGGCCCTCTTGGTTAGACATGGAAGCCAGAGACCGCCACCACCACCGCCGAAGCCAATGTGAGGCAGGACTTGGTGAATTATGGATGTCCCGGGCGAGCCGGAGAAGCTGACAAAGATGTTTAGTTGAAGAAGTAACGTGCTTCGTCATGCTCACGACACAGACCAATTTGTGCAATGTAAGTTACTGTAACGGTTGACCATGTCCTATCAACGTTTGTTGTTGAGCTCAATGCAAGCTGGATAATGAATCACAAGAGAGTACGGATACTGCGCTGAGCAATTGAGGTGGGAAGAGCTGATACTTATTAATGACGGTGCAGTATTAGTCGACTAGGTGGTTGATGACACAGAAAAGTGTTTGGCATGGTGTGGAAACACCATACGTCAAGCCCACGACAGATCCAGTCAGACATTGAGTTGCGTAGCATTGGATGGCCCCAAAAGCACGGAGACGATTCGGCCGCTTGCGTCTAGTAATTGGCCCGCAAGAGAGATCAGTGTTGAACAGGTCTCCGCGCTTGTGCACCAGGCGCTCTACTGTACGTATTAAACAGGCAAATTCAGGCAAAATAGAAAGTCAACAATTTGCGACAAGCCGGGGATAGAGTACCCAAGGGACTAAGCCCCAAAATCAAACTCGACGCATTGGGGGGGTTATTATGGTTCAATTAGTACCTCTTACCTGCCTCCAACCATCCCCTCAGTGACCAATGGCTGTCTGTGGTGCCTCCACAAGTACTGCTGTGTTCTAATCAACAGATCCTCACCACCATGGCTTCTAGACTAGGTAGATTCTGCATGCAGTACAGACCAGATCTTTATGTTCAGCAGGTCGGTAGGCATGCATCCATGAGGTGAAGTGGAGGCCATCAAGCAAGGTACAGTACGGATTCCTAGAACAACAACAACATTTTTTATCCATGGATCCTTTACCCACCCGCTCTTCTGTTTTGCTAGGGACCTACTGCATCATAGCCCCGTCGCTCACGCAGGGACCCAATGAATGGCTGATTTGTTAGCTCCCCCAGCTGTGACTGCTCTGGCTCCCGCTACCTTGGGCGGGCATTAGGTTGGAGAGGTGCTCCCGTCGTCATAAAACCGTCGAGGCCGCAAAACCTCGTCACCTCCCTCATTCCCATTCTCGTTCCCATTTCCATTCCATTTCTCAAATCTTTCCTCCTCCACTTTTCTCATCCTTCTATTCCGTGTTACTTCTCACTTTTCAATCCTCTCACAAGTTTAAAACGCAACAATGGACCCGTAGGTCTTCCCTCTTGCTAATTCTCAACCCCACCATGGAAGTGCATCTGCGCTCTAGCTCGACCACCGAGCTATCATGCTCGCGCTGAGCGGTTTGCGACCGCATCGCGAGTCTACGCTCTACTATTTGAGACTACCATATCAAGAGAATAAAATGTGATTACTGACGCAAGTCTTCTTATAGATGCATGGAGCTCAAGCAGAACACGACAATCGTCGTGCTCGGTGCGTCTGGTGATCTGGCGAAAAAGAAGACGGTGGGGAGCTCCCCTCATAGCCCCTCATGTTCTATTGTGCTTGAAACTAACATTTCTGTCTTTGCTCCATGATAGTACCCTGCGCTTTTCGGTCTTGTGAGTGTCCATTAATCCATCTCGATTGCTTCACAAGCTAATGGCCATCTAGTACCGAAACCAGTTCCTTCCCAAGGATGTCAAGATTGTCGGATATGCCCGTACTAAGATGGATCACGACGAATATATTCGACGCATCAAGTCATACATAAAGACCCCTACAAAGGAGATTGAGCAACAACTTGAAGACTTCGCCGCGCTTTGCACCTATGTCTCTGGTCAGTACGACAAGGACGAGTCCTTCCAGGGTCTCGAGCAGCATCTCCAGGAGGTTGAGGCAAGCCGTCCTGAGAACCACCGTCTCTTCTACATGGCGCTTCCCCCCAGTGTCTTCACCATTGTTTCTCAGCACCTTAAGAAGATCTGTTACCCCAAGAACGGCATCGCGCGTGTCATTGTACGTGAGCTCTTGCACAATCGTCATGTTAATGATGGCTAACAAGCCCACTAGGTCGAGAAGCCTTTCGGCAAGGATCTTGCCAGCTCCCGTGAGCTTCAAAAGTCCCTCGAGCCTGATTGGAACGAGCAAGAGCTGTTCCGAATTGACCACTACCTTGGTAAGGAGATGGTCAAGAACATCCTGATCCTTCGATTTGGTAACTCTTTCCTCGGCGCTACGTGGAACCGACACCACATCGACAACGTTCAGATCACATTCAAGGAGCCATTTGGTACCGAGGGACGTGGAGGTTACTTTGACGAGTTTGGCATCGTCCGTGATGTTATGCAGAACCATCTTCTTCAGGTTCTCACTCTCCTGGCTATGGAGCGACCTATCTCCTTCAACGCCGAGGATATCCGTGACGAGAAGGTCCGCGTCCTTCGCGCTATCCCTGCTATCGAGCCCAAGAACGTCATCATCGGCCAGTACGGCAAGTCTCTCGACGGCAGCAAGCCCGCCTATCGCGAGGATGACACCGTTCCTCAGGATTCGCGATGCCCGACTTTCTGCGCCCTGGTCGCATACATCAAGAACGAACGTTGGGACGGCGTGCCCTTCATCATGAAGGCCGGAAAGGCTCTCAACGAGCAGAAGACCGAGATCCGCATCCAGTTCAAGGATGTCACATCGGGTATCTTTAAGGATATTCCCCGAAACGAGCTTGTCATGCGTATCCAGCCCAACGAGAGTGTTTACATCAAGATGAACTCCAAGCTGCCTGGTCTCAGCATGCAAACTGTTGTCACAGAGCTTGATTTGACCTACCGAAGACGATTCTCCGACCTCAAGATCCCCGAGGCTTACGAGTCACTTGTCCTTGACTGCCTCAAGGGTGACCAGTCCAACTTTGTCCGTGATGATGAGCTTGATGCCAGTTGGCGCATCTTTACACCCCTGCTCCACTACCTGGACGACAACAAGGAGATTATCCCCATGGAGTATCCTTATGGTATGTACCAACATATGCTCCATTTGACTTGGCTAACTGATGTGCCTAGGCTCTCGCGGCCCTGCTGTCCTTGACGACTTCACCTCGTCTTATGGCTACAAGTTTAGTGATGCTGCTGGCTACCAATGGCCAACTACCAACGCTGCTGCTGCACCCAACAAGTTGTAAGTGTGATGACTTGCATCCTGTATGGCTCACCTGGGTGCGATGAGATTCTGAGGGTAAATGGCTGATTATTACCCAAGTTAATGACGCCTCCCAAACGATGGGACTCACGACCGATTTCGGACTATGATATCCCGAGCCCAACGAGGCAACAAAACAATTGAATGATTTCTATATAAAGAACGACGGGAACGACAGGGACTTTGGCGAAATAATGGAGGCCACTTGCTTCTGGGGACTTGGTAGATGTGTCTACGTTGAAGGCTTTGCTCATGGCTTTATGATATGCTCAAGTAGATGCGGATTTCAATAACAACTTGAACCAATCCAATTCGCAATTTGGACAAACAAAACTGCAAATTGCACTTAAATTGTAATCTTTGGCTTTTGTCCCTATCGATATTTATTGCTGGTCGAAGTTCTAGACCCTGAGCGCCACATCTGTCAGGAGGACATGTCCAGATGACATAGTGTGTTTCCATTATCAGACCATGGCACAATCATATGTTTTGAGGCGCATCAATGGAAAAACGATCTTTAGAATTATCTTTGCTGCACACCTCAAAGAGAGCTTTATCACATAGTTTCAACCAAAATAGCATCAATTGTCTTGTCCAAAGAAGTCTTCGAGCGTACTGAAAGTGAATTGTGCAACTTTGTGCAGCACCAAAGACCTTTGTGCAGACCTGTGCACGGTTATCACATGACCAGGCGCCTCCAGCGTACGCCCAAACCCAGCGCAACAATCGAGATTCCTTCAATGGTGACCAAACAGACTCCTCTGCCGAACGAATAAACACCATTTAAAAAGACGACACCTCCACACGAAAGAAGAATCGCGGCGTTAAATTCATTTTACGCATGATTTGCGCGCGTCTTCTCACATGACCTGGCCGGTCTTCTGACGTTACCTCAGCGCCTCTCGAAGACTTCTCGCCCAAACCATCCGCCCTCACACCATCAACAACATCCATCACCACGCCTTCTCTACACTCTTCCCAGCATGAGCGATCCTGCTGGCGAAATAGTCCACATCACACAGGGCTACATACCACTCGCAAAGGTTCTTACGCGCCTTGCGCAATCGACACACAATGCGCTCCAAGACCAGATTGCCGCATTGGCAAAGATGCCTGTGCCTGCTACCGCCATGAACGGAAACTCGACGATACCGAACAGCGATGTTGAAGACGCATCGAGCGAAAACATTGCCAAAAAAACATCAATACTGAATTTCGCCATGAGGGAGCATAGAAAATGGGTCAAGGCGCTTGTTATTACAGAATGGAGCCGAAAGGCTGATATGGTCAGCCAACTGATTGACCTGAGATTTCACCTTCAAGGCCAAGAGGTCTTGTTTACCGGAGCTCTGGATGTCATGGGTCACGTCAAGAGGGACTTAACTTTTGCTAGAATGCCCAGCCCTGATTTGAAGACAGCCCTCCAAGTTTTGTCCACCGGAGAGGCTGCGTGGATGCCCGACGTGAGTGTTGCACATCGCCAGAGTATGTTGACTTCAGCTAACGTTCAAGTAGCTCTCTTATATCGAGCCGCCCCCTTTGACAAGAGAGGAAGAGATCCAGTGGATGAGTGACGTGAACACCCAGCTATCGTTACGGCTGAATCTCGAAGACTTCGACAAAATACCATACCCCTTTAGGAACTACGAGATCGATTCGGGCCGAGTCACCTTTAAAGTATCTGGAGAATTTGAGGTGGATCTCACAATTGCAGATGAGGATTTTGAGAAGCAGTTTTGGTTTATCGACTTCCGATTCGCATTTAGACCGGCAGCATCATCGATCCCCGAAGGGCTCAAGAACTACTTGGAGAGCCACGTGAACGACATTCTTAGCAAAGATGGACTGCTGGGCTGCTATCAGTTCCTCCACGAACTGGTTCTTACTCATAAGCTCAACGAGCTCAAGCGACAGGCGAATCAAATGAGCAGGGGCTCATGGACAGGCACTCTCAAGGTGGAACCTCTGAACAGAGCTCTGGCCATTCAATACTGGACTTCCCGAACACAGCCGGGTACCCCAAAGAGTTGGGTTTTGGTTGCCGTTACCAGTGGGAAGAAGGCAAATGGCCAACCTGACCCGAAATTATCCAGTCACTTGACAACAAAATGGTACCGCGATAATAAGGAAGTAAAGGAAGAGAAGATCGCTTTCGACACCGACAACTTATCGGCAGAAACGCTCATGAAAACGGCCATTGGCCGTCATATTGACTTCCTCCTGGGTAGTGTACACAGCAAATTGTTGTCATTCCCTCGATTCCAAAATCGCCAGGCTGCTATGGTCTTGCGCACTTCCCAGGACGATCCTGCGGCTTCATCCCTAGCCATGCGAGTCGGTTTCAAGGACAGCGCAACCCTACTTATCGAGCCGACGACTGGTGTCTTTGCCGTCAAGCCTCATTCTAAATTCACCTGGTCCCCAGAGAACCAACTTAATAACGGAAAGAACCCCGCAGAAGATGGTGCAGCATGTCTAGAGAATGTGCGGTGCGCAGTTATGGAAGATGAGCTGAGCCGACGAGGAAGCACGACTGGCTGGAGTATCAAGAGAAGTCCCCTGAACAAAGACGAGCTGAGGTCTTTAACCAATACCCGCGAATGGACAAAGACCATTTGGCTACACAGAGCTGGGTGGGAAACCAACTGGTTTGTCATGGTTTTGCTGAGTCCTAGCGGGGATGTCTGGTGGCTTGTTGACGTGTGAGTTGAAGGCACTGTGCTGCAATCTAGCAACTTTTACTGACAAGATCAATAGGAATCGCAATGCTTCTGGTCAAGCACCCCGATTATCATCAAAGCTTCCCCTCAATAAGGGCTATCCTCGTTTGGATGACGAATTCTGGAATAACCTGACCTTATTCGCGAGTGGCATGATTGCACAAGCGGTGGATCAGCGAGAGCTTCATAAGCAGAATATCAAGTTCAAACCGCATGGCGCGAACAACTGGTCGCTCCCGCAACAAGTGCGACTCCCGACACTTGAGATCGCCCTTTCAGGAATCTTCCCATCTATGGTATTCGACAATGCCGAAAAGGACAACCCCAAGACTGCTGCCGCCACTGAGTCTGGTAAATTGGGTCCTATCGTGCGATCAGCCTCTGCATCAGGTATCTCAACCAAACAACCTTGGGCGAATGATATCGTCTCGGTCAGGTTTAAAGGAGTCCAACCGGCAGAAGCGCGACCCACTGGCCCCGAAAGCGTTAAAACAGGGGATGACAAGTCAGAAGTTCCCTTTACATGTGTATCCGATGCCATTATCAAGGTTCGAAGACCGGCAAAGTTTGCCATGCTCAAAAGCCACATGGTTGGTCGCGACGTCTCCTGGAATGCCCGAACAGGCGAGTTCTGCTTACGGATGCGTTCAAGTATTGGGCAGTCTATGCTGGAAAGCCTGAAGGCCAGGGTCAAGGCTGTTGATAGATTTGTCAGTTTCTTCGAGTCGATGGACAAGGCTAAGGAATGGATCGTAGCCGAGTCAGTGAGCCTAAAGGAGGTCACATTCTCTTACGGACCTCTGGCACCAGAGGCTAGTAATAAGGCCCAGCCCTCGCGACTTTGGAGGATCACACTCAACCTGTCACAAAATGACATTGATCTTGTCATGGGAGGGACAAACCCCCACCTTCCGGTCACCAACTTGATGCAAAAGCTTGTCAACGGCGCTAATGGCATCGGGGCTCTAATGAACTGGCTTCCCGAGTCCCTGCCAGCCCTAGAAGCGGTCAAGAAAATAAGAGAAACGTGGAGGGATGTTGAAGCACGTCATCAGGGACGTTTCAGGTTCATGATGGATTCAGTGGATGAGATGTCGATCCAGTACTCCCTCGCAGGAACCGTCCCTGGAAATCAGCTAGTCCACCGCGAGATCACGTTTCTTGCCCACATCAAGCATCGCCGAGGCGAGCCGTGGTGGCACATCATGCGTAAACCTCTCAACGGCGCTTCTACGCTAGACGATGAGTTTTCGAAAGCGCTCAAACCTGTATGGGAAGCAACGGGGGAGAAGTGGACCGGTCTCGTTACCGGTGCAGCTGCAAGACCACATGACGGCACTGCCAGTCTTCTTCTTGCTATCGACGAAGCTATTCGGCCACTGGCTGGATCGTCTTTCCAAAACAACTCCGAGGTAGTCGTCTTGGAATAGGAGAACCTCGAGGCTTTACGAAGGGAGTGATTTTTAATAATTTTGGAGTTGTAGGGATTTTAGACAGGTGGCGAAAAAGGGGGTTTATATGAAGCGGGTGGACGTGACTTTTGTGATAGCTTAATGATACCTCCATATGCACACGGAATACCATGACATCAATTACGAACCAGAGCATCTTGGAATTTTAATATTGATACTTAGTACTGAACCGGCATTGTAATCTTGTCTCCTTCTATCGCTCTAAAAGTAATAACACAGTTTTAGTCTCAGATTAAAAGTTGAAGCCCGCTTTTGACAACATCGATCTTCTTGGTATGTATATATGCTCTCCCCTTATTCATTTAAAGTGACGCACGGGGATTAGTTCAGTTGACAAAACTGCAAATTCCTGGATGTTCTCAACATACTCCAGACCAGTAGCTTCGAGACCACTCTTCGCCGCAACAGCAGCGTCGTAGCCAGAACGCAGACTGGCAATAGTGCCGATGCGATGGAACGAGCCTCCAGCAACAGCAAGGCGCCCGCCAAAGTTCTGCTTCAGCTCGGCGTGAGCGTTACGCAGGAGGCCCTGGTGGCCGACGTAGTGCTGAGGGATACATTCTTTGGCAAAATTTGCTGTGGCATAGGCGGGAGCATCGCGTGGGATGCCGAGGTGACGCTCTAGTAGGTTGCGAGCTTGAACAATAGCTTCCTCCTCAGTAGGGGGAGTAACGTCAGGGCGGTCGTAGTAATGACCGCCCATCAGAACGAAGAGCTTGGTACCGGCGGGTTCGTCTTTGGATCGGGTTCCAACGTCTGAGTCAAAGAAGACACCGAGGGCATGTTCTGGGTTGAGCTCTGGGTCAACGGAGTTGGGGATGAGATATCCGAAGCCGGGAGGCTTAAGGTTCTCCTGGGGGAACCAGATGTTGACTGTCATGACAGATACAGAGTGTGCGGCAGAGAGCGATGGTACTTTATCACTTGCGAGTCGGGCGATCTGCTGGGCTGATAGCGTTGAAATGACCTTGTCGTAGGCCTGCGAGTTACTTTTCTCCTCGTTCTTGGCGCTGAAACTGTTGATCTACAATGCGCTGTCAACAAAGGGCTTTTTCACTTTTTGGAAGGATCACAGAAGAATCCTACCTGGACTTGTTGCTTGGCTTCATCATACTGGATGTCTTTGACAGCCTCGCCGGTCTTGATTGTAACATTGGGTTGATCTTGCAAAGCCGCACCTATCGCTTGCGGTAGTGACTCCATGCCCTTGTCGCCAAAATCTATCAGCGCACTCTTGGGCTCGAGCGCCAGCTTCTGAATTTGTCGATCCTGTCCCAGCGTCTCGAGAATCAGCGACTCAGGTACAGGCATAGGGCGCGCATGCAAGCCAGGGTTTGGCAGATACCAACCCCAGTAGATGCGATCCAAAACACTTCGAGCGCTTAGCTTGTGGATATCGCCGCCATAGATGCCATGCATCATAGCTGAGGCCATGTTACCAATGCCCTTGCGACTGTTGGTGACTTTGTAAAGCCAATCGGCAACGGATTCGTCTTCGGCAGGGAGATGTCTCTTGCGCAAGTGGTTGATCATAAGGCCAAGGCCTGCGCCGATGCTCTCGAGGTAGAGGGGCTCGCGGATAATATCGAAGATGCTGACGTTCGGGGGCATGGAAACAAGATGGTCGGGGTAATAGACATATCGTGGCTTGGCTGGGGGGAAGTTGAGAGAAAGGCCTAGGTCGAGAGTCTAGATAGTGACGTATTAGTAGAGCTCTCGTATTGTCCAAAGAGGTTTCTCACAAGATCGTAGAGAACGAGGTCATCGAATCGGAACGTATTGCCAGCCAGGGACGTCAACGAACGAGAACCGCGCTCAAAAGACACGATTCCTTTCTTGCCCCCGATATCTACTGGCACTCTATCCGTCTTGATCCATCCTCCTAGCCGATCGCAGGCTTCATACAGGGTGATCTTTGTCGTTGAGGGAAGCTTCTTTGCGAGGTAGTATGCCGCCGAAAGACCTGTCAATCCGCCTCCAATTACCGCAATGTTTGCATCCTTTGCCTGCGACACATATCTCCGTCCATCGTTGAAGCTTTGTGTATGCTTACATGCGACAATGGGTCGTCGCCGGGTCAAGACCGAGGCTGAGCAGGTGCTGAGGCTGCGGAAGCCATTGAGTCGACGGAGGGGGACTTGGAGGTGGGGTTTCGTTGTTGAACGAGCTGCTGAGCTCAAGAGAGCTGCGGCCGTTGATTCTGCTCGACTGCGACTCATTGTCAGAGATTAATTGATCATGACTGAAACGTTGAGGGTATGTTACGTTGCGAGAGCAAGGAAGATGGGGATATTGTTGGTGGAGTGGTAAAGAGCTATGCGGCATGAGCCGGTATTCTTCCGTATGCGTCATCAACTTCACGGAGGAAGGATGTTAGGTACGACAATTAGACGATTAATGGACACAATGGGCACATGTGATCTAAAAACATGCAATATCACAGATGAGGAGGGTCCAGAGGTTATGAGTGTGGTATAGCCGTGGGCCTGTTGATTGCATTCTACCCTCCCGCGCATCTCGCTTTGAAGCGTCATGATGCACGGGCCTGTGGCCTTTTTGCTTCTCGGCTTCTATCTATATACAAGTAAACAAGACTTGGGTTGTCAAAGTAAAAACAGATAACATCAAACCCCCAAACGCCTTCCATGCTCGGTCACCTCGATCAAAGACATTACAAAGTTACCGTAAAAGTACATGTCCTTCATTTATAGCTTCCTTCTTCGGTTCGTCAATCCGTATCCTAGTATCCACCAACATCTGGGGACTTTGTGACCATGGGTATCGCGATCAATTTCTTTTTCGATCAAGCCATCTTTGCTTTTTCTTCCTTTCCTCTATATTTGATTCCTTCTATCCGATGACATCAGCCTCTTGCTTGACGTCAGTATCCTCCCCCTTGATGAGCTCCTCGGGAGCACCATCATCCACGAACTTCCTCTCGCTAACATGCTCAGCCTCCTCGCCAGCAGTCCAGACCTTATCCTTGAAACCTCCTTGCTGTCCGTCCTCATGCGCAAATGCACAATTGGGGTTGAGACACGGGTTGAACTTGCACTTTGTCTTGACGTGTGTGAACTTGCAGTCGGAGTTTGTGCAGCCAGCACCGTTGCGGCAGAGAGGCATCGATGGATGCTTGAAGGGGCACTGAGGGTTTTGGCAGTTGGGGAAGAACTTGCAGTCCTGTTCGCTTTGGTGTGCAAGACGAGCCGCCGGTGAGGGGTGTCGCGCAACACATTTTCGGTTCTTGCAAGCAGCTCCGAAACTGCAGTTGTCGTTGACATCGACGGATGTTCCAGGAGGGGCGGCAGGTGACTGATGAGCGAACTTGCAGTCCTTGTTGGTGCACCGCAAGTTAAACTTACACACGGTGTCTTCGGGGTTAGGTGGCTCGCGTGGCTCTCCAGACATGCTGACATCATCACCCTCGCCCTCACCAGCAGAAGGGTTGTTACCGCCCTGTCGATCATTGAAGCCCTTGCGGTAGTTACCTCTGCCAGGGTGTTGCGTACGGTCGAATAGGGACTTTCCACCACGACGCTGCTGTCCGAATCCGCCCTGGTGTCCGCCGTTGTTCATGAGTTGTTGTGATAGCTGGTACATCATCTGGTTTTGTTGTTCGAGAATGGCAACGAGCTCGGCAGAGTTCGGTTGACCGCCTGGCATCATCCACTGCTGTGGGCCACCGGCGGCCATACCAGCCAGACCAGCCTGAATATTGGCGCTACGGTTGTTGGTGTTGTTGTTTCGACCCATTCCACCTCGGCCTGTTCTGGGGCCAGAGGGTGGTGTGCGGCCGTGGGTATTGATGCGTTCGCTTCCAGTCTGACCTCGAACACGGTGAAGGGCGGAATCGCCAGGTCGATCCATGGCTTTGTTCATCTGCCCAAACATGCGCTTATCCCGTCCACCTCGCTGGGCGCCGTTTCGCATTGAGCGTGGGCCGGTAGGACTTGTAAAAGTTAGCAATCATAGCCTGCAAGGAAGAAAAAACAAGGTGACCTACGCATTTAGTTCTGAGACATCACCTGCGTTCATGTCGGTATCCATCTCGCCTTCTGTTGCGGGATCTTGGTTTGCTCCGGGGTCTGCGTTGTTACCGCCGTTGACCTGGGCGTTAATAGTGTCGATCTGTTCAAACAACCACTGGGAAAAGTCGCGAGTGCTAGGGTCGTCGGATCCGAGACCGAGTAGGTCTCCAGAGAGTTCTGCGGCAATCTGTTCTTGAGTTTTTCCATTGACGAGCATGAGGATAATGTACTCTGCTAGAGCGGAATCGTCGGCACCGCCAGTTCCCCATCCGACTTCGACGAGCTTGGGTTGAATGGCAGCATTGAGAGCCTCGGCCAGGGGCGTGTTAAGGCTGACCTCGACAGGCATGGTGAATCGCTGCGCAGTCGCGAGGGCGGTTTGAATGGGTGTTGAGATAGTTTTGGGTGGCGGAATAATTCACCGCAAAGTGGGATTAGATAACTGTAAAGCTTCCAAACAGTCGAGGACGCGTTGTTAAGTAATAAAATGTATGAATATTAATGCGCGTCGCGTGAGCAAGAGACTGGTCGCAATTGAGCAAAGTATGTATGTGATTAGTCGCCGAGTGCGTCGTGATTTGATGCTGTAGCGACGTCGTACGAATCAGCAATGGAACAAGGTTTTGAGGTTGTTGAAGATAGAGATGGAGTTGGCAAAGGTCTGCCTGATAGAAGCAGAAGTCGTCAAGAACTGGGTCAGTGCGGTCACGTGATGGGCCAATCCGTCATTGTTTCTCTGTTCTTTCAAGGCAAGACCGACATAGTTGTAGTTTGTAACAAAGGTTAAAAGTTGCGGTGCTAACTTTGTATGCTTGACAATGAAATTAAGTGCGATTCGAAATCATCAAAGACTGGATTGTAAATGTATTTTTGGTCACTATCTACAAAAAGAAATACTGGGATGCTTTGGGTGTACGTACTCTGTCACGCACCAGAAGCTTCTTCGGTGGCTAACAAAAGGATACAGATGTGATTAGTCATATTCATTGTTTGAGCATCAGTCACAATAAAGTAATTGAAATGATTTGAGTTCATCAAATATGAGAACCCAAGTCAAAGAAGATTTGAATCACAAGTCATTTTTCGCAAACTAAAGTTTCATACTGTCGGCCCGGCTGTTCGGACACTGAGCGGCAAGTATTCCGTATCCTTACCTCCTAGGTACCTACCTACCTACCTAGTAGGTACTAATGTAGCTTCAGTGAAGCTATTTTGAGAAGCGACTCGAGCGAGCTCTTTGGGCTATACATTGATGTCAATGGAATGACGTTTCTTTGTAATAGTAGGCACCTATCCGAGCTTGTTTCCCCGCATACTTGACAGATGATGGTGTAGAATAAAGAAGAGGGGTTTGGGCAATTGATGATCCGTGTAAGTAGGTACGTGTATGTAAATGTTTTGACACCCTTCAGTGCTTGATGTTACATTTCTCCTCTTTCCAAAGTTGATCAATTGCTTTGTTACAATTTTGAGGTTGTCTTGTTGATATCAGGTGAGCCCTCCAGGTCGGAACTTGTTAGAACAAGAGTTGGGCTAGGTGAGACATTCTCGCCACACACTGCTACCTCTCTTGCAGTAAAAGAGCTCGGGATCTACTGTACAACTGATATCCGCAGATATGAACTATAGATCATGCCATGTAAACCAACCAATCATGCAACCTCTACTCACTTGGCAAC
Organism: Fusarium pseudograminearum CS3096; assembly: GCF_000303195.2. Lineage (NCBI taxonomy): Eukaryota > Fungi > Ascomycota > Sordariomycetes > Hypocreales > Nectriaceae > Fusarium > Fusarium pseudograminearum. The sequence goes on from NC_031951.1 coordinate 4,147,204, forward strand.
TGCGGTGCGGACACAATGTAACAATGAGCTTGTTGAGCTGCATGAAGCCAGCCTCGCTCCATCGAGAATGTCGAATTTCCAGTGCAGACCACTAGCCTATGGGAGCTGCTTAGGTCCCCTGACTGGTGCTGACGGGCTGGACGGGCTGGGGCTGTACCACCAAGTCAGGCGGTAGCTGCCCGCTCTGCCGCTTATTGTAGGCGCCTATTTGCATCTCAACAGTAATACACTGTCTGTAGGTACGGGCCTATGGGATCATTTTTCAGCCCCTTCTGTTGCAAATATAGTAGCAATTGGACATGCTGTACCAGATCCTTCTGAAAGACTGAGATTACATTCTTACAGGGCAGGTTTGAAAGGTGCCGTAGGTGGGTAGCTGCCGAAGATTAACGGGAGCTCGGCTGAGGCTGTGACGCCTCTTTTTGATGATCTCACTTAGCCAACCTCGTCTGGAACATCCTTCAATTAATAGGTGGGCTGTCATCCTTGTTTCTTTACACCAGCAGCACAACAAAAGTTCATATATAAACCCAGAAAACATCTACAAATTGCAGCAGGTGGTACGTACTGTTATTAGGTTGGCACCTAGTATCCAGTGAAGTGCGGTGTAACGTAACGTTGCGGTTCAAGGTTGTCTGCACTTCGCGGCCTGTACCCTGAGGGAAACGGTTGCCAGCATCAAATTATTGGCCGTATTATATCGAAAACAAAGCCGAAAATATCATTGAATCAGCCTCCTGTTCTCTCCTGTTCTCTCTTCTCTTCTCCTCACCCCACCCACTCAGCAATCAGCAAGCTCCTCAAGGATCAGCCACACCACAAGGCGGAGCTGGAGGATCATCGCCGGTCTTATTAAACGGGGCCTGGCACTTTGGACACTGTCGTCTCTTTCTTAAAGACTAGCCTGTCTCTCACTCAACTTCCATCCATCATACCATTCGTCTCATATCATCTCATCTCATCCCTCGGCGCCATGTGGTCCAAGGCTATCCTGGCCGTTGCCGCCTTCGCCCTCACCCCTGCCAATGCCATATGGCCAGTGCCAAAGAAGATCTCTACTGGAGACAAGGCCCTCTTCATCGATCAAACGATTGATATCACCTATAATGGAGACTTTGTATGCTGGACTCTCCCCGGTTCTGATTCCAATTCTGGTGCTTGTAACCACACCGCGCAGCTCAATACTGAAACTTTGCTTCACAAACAGATCCCCTACACTTACAACTACCAACCCGATGCTGGCTCCAAGTTCACCAGCAAGCAAATCGTCCAAGCCGGCGTCTCTCGTGCCCTCCAGGGCGTCTTCCAGGACAACTTTGTCCCATGGATGCTCCGTGAACGCGACTCCGATTTTGAACCTGACCTGCAAAAGAAACAATGGGTAAAGTCGCTAAAGATTGTCCAGACCGAGGAAGATGACGAAAGCACCTTCAAGCCTCTCAATGGCGAGGTTGACGAGTCGTACTCCCTTTCGCTTTCTGAAAAGGGCGAGGCTTCGATCAAGGCCAAGTCCTCTACAGGTGTCCTGCACGGACTTGAGACCTTTGTCCAACTTTTCTTCAAGCACAGCTCTGGCACTTCCTGGTACACACCACACGCGCCTGTCTCGATCCAGGACGAGCCCGAGTACCCTCACCGAGGTATTCTTCTCGATGTTGCCCGTAGCTTTTTTGAAGTCAAGCACATCAAACGCACGATCGATGCCATGTCGTGGAGCAAGCTGAATCGTCTTCACCTTCACATCACTGACTCGCAGTCCTGGCCTCTCGAGATCCCAGCCCTGCCCAAGCTGGCCGAAAAGGGCGCGTACCGCAAAGGATTGACCTACTCTCCCGAGGACCTTGCCGGTATTTATGAGTATGGTATCCATCGTGGAGTCGAGGTCATTATGGAGATTGACATGCCTGGTCATATTGGTGTCGTTGAGCTTGCCTACAAGGATCTCATTGTCGCGTACAATGAGAAGCCTTATCAATGGTGGTGCAAGGAGCCACCCTGTGGTGCGTTCCGCATGAACAGCTCTGATGTTTATGACTTTCTCGACACTCTTTTCGATGACCTCTTTCCTCGCATTTCCAAGTACAGCCCTTACTTCCACCTCGGTGGAGACGAGCTCAACCACAACGATTCCAGACTTGATCCTGATGTGCGCTCCAACAAGACCGAGGTTCTGGCGCCTCTTTTGCAAAAGTTTGTCGATTACACTCACGGCAAGGTTCGCGATGCTGGCATGACTCCGTTCGTCTGGGAGGAGATGGTTACCGAGTGGAACATGACTCTGGGTAAAGACGTTGTGATTCAGTCCTGGCTCGGTGGGGGTGCTATCAAGACCCTGGCCGAAGCAGGTCACAAAGTAATCGATAGCGATTACAACTTTTGGGTGCGTTGTCAACAAAATAGCTAAGCGCAAGACTTGACTAACTGGTAGCAAACAGTACCTTGACTGTGGTCGTGGACAGTGGCTCAACTTTGACAACGGCAATGCCTTTCAAACGTACTACCCCTTCAACGACTGGTGCGGTCCTACCAAGAGCTGGCGGCTCATCTACTCACACGATCCTCGGGCCGGTCTGTCTGAGGAAGCGGCCAAACGCGTGCTTGGTGGTGAGGCGGCCGTATGGACTGAGACTATCGACAGTGTCAACCTCGACACCATCGTGTGGCCCCGCGCTGCGGTAATGGGAGAAGTTCTCTGGTCAGGTCGAACTGACGCTTCCGGCCAGAACAGATCGCAGTATGATGCTGCGCCGCGACTGGCAGAGATGCGCGAGCGTATGGTGGCTCGGGGTGTGAGTGCTTCGCCGATTCAGATGCCATTCTGTACACAGGGCAATGCCACTGAGTGTGCGCAAGTTGATGGATGATAAATTTGACGTGTGGCGTATCCGTACTTATTACGAATTACTTTGTACATAGTTTGTTCTCAGCCTTTTGAACAGAATCTTTTTCCGTCTTTCACATTACACAGCACCACTCACTCCTCTTAACTGAAAACGGAGATGGGGATTGCGGGGCCGGATTCTCGGTGCCAGGAGCGGCTCCGCGGTCAGGCCGGCCCCGATGTGAGGTCGCAAACCAACCCAGGTCAAGACAAGCATGCGGAGCAAGCCATTCATCCGAACAATGTGCGCCGTTCAATTAACCATCGGAGTGCCGCGGACCCCGGATAGGTGGCATCACGCTGCATCTGGATTCTCGAGACGTCTCATTAAGCTGTCGATCAGTACTACGCCGCTACGACCTCGGCATGTGAAGAATCTGGGGATGAAGAGGGGAATAAATGATTGGTTTGACAAATACAACATACCATCTGACAAGGATAGTCTACATCACACACAAGGTAGTTAGTTGGAGCGACTTGGAGAAGGTTCGCCTTTCTGACTGTTGAGGAGGGTCTGTGGACATTTGTACTTCCAGGTCGAGTTTCCGAATCGGGTATCCTAATCGTTGACTGCTAAACTGAGTCAATCCTCGCCAATCCTCGCCAACCCCCGCCAGTGTTTTGACCTCAAAGGGGCTTTTTGCCCTCCGATCTGATAGGTCATTCAGCAACTTGAAAGGTCAATGAGAGTTTTAGCCTGTGAAAGAAGTCAACCATGGCTTTTATCAGCTCCAACTTTGCTTGGGGTGGCTTGTGAAACTATTCACAACTTGAAGATTATCAAATCGTCTGCAGTCCTCAATTCACCAAATGATGTGATGCACCAAGATAGAAAAGGGAACAAGTAAAATCGATGGCTCTGCATACATGAAACATCAACTATGGAGTGCCCCGCCGTATTATGCAAAGGACGAAAAAAACTTCTTCCCACCTACCAGTAACCACAACAGGTACAACAGAGTCATGCATATACGGACAGTCAAGCGGTATAATCACGCTCCATCACGCCGTCCGAGTTTCTGGGCACAGCTCGGAAAAGAACCTAGAGAATTGTTCTATGCCACTTAGGGGAAGAGTTTCGGGAGTGACGTTTTGTTCTTGTTCTTGGTCTTATTCTTGACCTTCTTTGAGGGCGGAGACGGAGACCCTGTTATCCAGGACATGTCCGTTCCCAAAATGCCCTAACAGGAGGGGAAGGTAGATGGATAGTTGACACATGATACGATGAGTGACTGTAGTATTTATAACCTTTTGGCTCCCAGAACTAAAGGCAATACTCGAGGCGGGCCTAGTAGACTAGGTATCCTCTTGTCGTCCGTGGGTTCATAGCGCTATCCACTTGATCAGCCAACTAACTACCTAGAACCCCCCGATTCTGGTTCATCTCATACCAAACCCATCTATTAAACTATTTACAAGGGTATCTCTCCTACAAACCCATTAAAAACTCTGGTCAGTATGGGCGTTGTGGAGGCTCTCTTGGAGCAGGTCACTCTCAGGACCACACTCACCATCCTCTTCGCCTCATACTGCATCTACTCCATCATCTGTCGTATCGATGAGCACCGACGAATCAGGCGTCTTGGTCACTATGGACCACATATGAAAACATATGCTCCTTGGGGTAAGTTCATCTCCTATATCTCAAGCTCCCTTGAATACTCATTCAACTCTCTAGGACTCGGCATTGTCGCAAGGTTCGTCGTATCTACAGTCAAACACCAGAACCTGGCAACCTGGCGCGACGATATCTTTGGCGCTGAGAATTCATGGACCGTCGAGACTCGACTCCTGGGAGTTCGTGCCATATTCACCGCCGACCCAGCCAACCTCAAGGCCATTTTGGCTACACAGTTCGTTGACTATGGCAAGGGAAAGCCGTTCCATGCCGAATGGAAGGACTTTCTTGGTGATAGCATCTTCACTACTGATGGAGCTCCATGGCATGCTAGTCGCCAGCTCATCAGGCCTCAGTTCACTCGAGACCGTGTGAGTGACTTGCACTGCTTCGAGGCTCATATGCAGACGCTATTCAAGGCTATCGCCAACAGAGGGCCCCTTCACGGGGAAGATCAGCCTGTTCCTACTGAGGGTCTAGATGGTAAAGTTCTCGATATTAGTGATTTGTTCTTCCGCTATACCCTCGATGTCGCCACTGAATTCCTCTTGGGATGGGATGTCAAGTCTCTGACGTGAGTACAACATCCTACTGCGCTTACAACATGGGCGACTGACACATGTAACACCAGCACACCAAGGCAAGAGTTTGCAGAAGCCTTCAATGACGTCCAGCGCATCCAGAACATCGTCGCTCGCACTGGAAAACTCCGCCACATCATACCCAGATACAAGTTCTGGAAAGGCCTCAAAACCGTGAACCACTTCATCAACTTTTACATCGAACGAGCCTTGCGTCTCAGCCCAGAAGAGCTAAACTCGAAAACAAAAGATGACCACAGCTACACCTTTCTCCACGCCCTCGCCGGTTTTACGCGTGATCGCAAGGTCCTCCGTGATCAGATCATCGCCGTTCTTCTCGCAGGGAGGGATACCACTGCTGCGACTCTCTCATGGACACTCTACGAGCTCGGAAGGCATCCTAATGATGTCAAGAAACTACGGTCTGAGATACTCTCAACGCTCGGCTCCGAACGAACGCCTACATATGATGATCTTAAGAGTATGAGCTACCTCAAGGCTGTTCTTAACGAGACGCTTCGACTATACCCAGCTGTGCCATTCAACGTTCGTCTTGCTCTCAAGGATACAACTCTCCCTCGAGGAGGTGGTCCAGATGGCTCTGAGCCACTCCCCGTTCTGAAGGACTCGCCCGTCGGGTACTCGACTCTGGTTATGCAGCGACGTTCAGATCTGTATCCTCCTATCAGTGACACGTTTGCCGACCCTCAGATCTTCAGCCCAGAGAGATGGGCGCACTGGCATCCCAAACCACATGATTACATCCCCTTTAACGCCGGGCCCAGAATTTGTATTGGTCAGCAGTTTGCATTGACCGAGATGAGCTATGTTCTTTGCCGCCTTTTCCAGAAGTATGAACGTGTAGAGAGTCGGATGAAGGACGTTGATGGTGGAGAGCCTCTCCTTAAAGCAGACATTGTTCTCTCGCCGGGCCAGGGAGTCAATGTTGCTTTTTGGGAAGCCAAGAAGTAACTGGGCAATAGTTCACGGCAGGCTTAAGATGAATTTATGACGAGCTTCTGATATTTTACGTACAACGGGTGCTGTAATCTCGTTGTGTCTTATTGTTGGCTCTGGAATAACTAACACCAAAGTCTTGTCCTTCTCTCGCGCTTTGCGTAATATCAAACTTGCTGCATGCTCGTCATTCCAAGCGACTTATATCTATCTCTCCAGGCACTTCACTTTCGCCCAAAGCTATCTCTCACAGCTTTTCCAAACCTCTCAATGGCCTTATTCATATTCTCAGGTGTAGCAGATGCATACGTCGCTCTGAAGAACAGTCCTGGTGGTGCCTTGTCCTTTTCAGTCAAGAACCACGAGCCTCTAGCGATGAGCACGCCGTTCTCAATGCACGAGTTGAAGATCTCCTCTTCTATATCGACAATACTTCGTTTTCCCGCGTCGGGATGCTTTGTATAATCAATATTGATCCACATCTAATGCATGGTTGGTCAGTAAAACAAACAGATGCATGATTGCGAATTGCTTGAGGGGTACTCACAAACATGCCCGCTACGGGAGGCGTCCAGCTGGCGAGGTCACTTGGTAGATGATCTTCACATGCGGCCAGGAGAGCATCTCGCTTCTTAGTATACTCCAGTCGCAAATTCATCAACCATCTCAAGTATCCTTCATGTCCCCATGTCTCATCGAGCAGCTTGTACAGAATGACCTGTGAGAAGCCACTTGGGCCTTGGCTCGCAACTTCAGCGTGTCGAATGTATCTCTCTACGATCTGCTCCGATGCAGTGATCCATCCTAGACGAGAGCCTGGGACAAGCACTTTTGAGAACGAGTCCATGCGCATAACTCGGCCATCAACATCTATGCTTAGAAGCGAAGGAATGAGTGATGAGACAAATTCATCTACCGTCTTTGGTGGCGGAACGTCGGGTTGGTTGCGGCCTGTGTAGGGTTGCATCTGAAGGAAGTAATACGGCTCGTCTTCGATGATGTATATATCGTGCTTCTGTGCCACGGCGTAAATCGCCTTGCGTCTTTCGGTCCCTTGCGTTGCACCTGTGGGGTTCTGGCCTGAGGGGACGGTGTATAGCAGATGAGGTTTCCGAGAGCCTCGCTCTTTAGCATCCCAATTCGACAGAAGCTCGTCCATAGCCTCTGGAATCAGGCCCTGCTCATCAATGGAAACACCAAAGGCCTTGATGCCGAGAGGTCCAACGGTTTCCAAGGCGGTTGAGAAGCTAAAGTCTTCGGTGAGTACAGAATCACCACGGTCCTTATCACAGAACATCCGTAGTGCCTCTTCTAGTGCTCCAGTGCTTCCAATAGTTTGACAAACTTTCCAGTCCGCATAAGGGGGTTTGTACACAATCTCAGTGTGCTCTGTCAGGTATCTCATCATCTGGGGGGACCCTGTAGCTTGTCCGTAGTTGCAGGCGATAGACAAGTCGTAGGTACCCCCACGGTCTCTTACGTCGTATTTTCCAATTGTGACGGTTTGGCCTGATTCTTCCGTGTCCTTCTCTGAGAATTTGGGAGCCACTGGGACCTTGAAGCCGAGCTCGGCGAAGGGGAAGACTTCACTGGATGGTAAGCCACCCCCTAGGGAGATGAGACCGGGCTTCTTCATATAACGAGCTGCTTGTTTGAGCGTGCATGGCTCTCTCACTCTGCTCTCATGACTGAGATGGTCTGCGAAATGATGTAAGTCATATGTTTTATTTTCGTTTTCCAATCTTGGGGCAAAACATACTATCCCATCGCTTAGACTTGGGCAGCCCTGTCGTCTGTGTGATGATTGTAAGTTTAATGTTGTAAGCTCACTTGACCTCCTCAACTCACCGGGCCTTTGAACATATCACTATCAGAAGCAGCAGCAACTCCGGCGACTAACTTGCCCGCCTTCAGTCGTCTCTCCTTCACTGCATCGATGGCTGAAAGCTTCTGGGAGGTGTCATAGTGCGCTGGTCGAGCAGCTGGGGCAGCTTCAGTGCTTGACAGATGTTTCGAACTGCTATGAATCGTACGGCTGTGTTTGATCAATGATCTAAGCCTGGCTGTTCTTACAGCTGAAAGCATTGCGTTAAGATGAGAGTTGAGCACGATATACGTGTAGTTCCAAGGTTGATTGTGATGTTAGGAGGGTATGTGTGGAGTTTTGGTAAAAGTGTTTGGTAACGAAGAAATATGCTATGAGGACTACAAAAGGGATCAAAGATATGGTATCACTAGTTAAAGAATAAATGATCGTCTTAATAATCCCCTGACTCTTCGGACCCGGGCGATATGCACCAAACCATCGCCGGTGCCGGGCAGATAGAATAGTGAACCGCCCGCTCTTAGCCGGCTGTATCCCGGATACCCTATACCGGGGCCCCGGATTCTGAGCGGGGTTCGTGTCATGAGCATCTCACAAAGCCCAATTTCTTTCAGTATATTGAAGAATCTATTACGTACGATTGGTTTGATTGTCTGTTTGTGCTACACAGCGCGTGACTCGAAAGAGAAGCGGTGACCAATTGTTGGTAGATGTCATGTCAAACTATCGCTACGATACCGGCACTTGACCACGCCCTTCGCTCTGTCACTTGCGCCCCAGCAGTCCAACCTAGCTAGTCCATGTCATCCCTAGCGTGCATATCTCCCGCTTTCAAGACCCAAGATGGAAAGCGATAAGAACAAGACTCCGCATACTGGGTCACAAAGAACTGGTTGAGGAACCAATTACAAGGTGTAGAACAAGACCAACGTATTGAACGCTCAAGAACCACAATGTTTTAAAGCGATGCGGCAGCTCATCATAACCGTCATGTTGCCCAAAAGAGCCCATGAAAGCTGTAAGCCATATACTGAATGATTCGTAGCATTCGTCAATTAAGTGACTTGTGTTAAGCGTGAGAAAGATGAAAGAAACTGTACATGACGGCGACCTCGACCCTATAACTCAAGATCTGGGCAGTTAACATCACCCCATAGAACGGTTTCCCGTATTCAAATACTGCTTACCCATTCTAGGCTGGATATGAAGGCACGCCACACTTGCGAGCATCGACATGCATGTTGCCCACGATACATGTACCAGCATGATATAGTCGAGACTTGCCCCGGTGCACTTTCCTACCAGGATACCAAGGGACACACATATTGAAACAGTCAAAGGTAAATTCTGGTCTCGAAAACGCTGTCGACGGAGAAACGACGCAACCGAGCAGCCGTATATGATACAAGCTGTGAGCACTTGCCACTGAGATATCTGGACTAAAGGCTCGGTATGCGTTGTTGGCGGCCATGTCTGGCACCATCCAAAACGTCAGTTCCTGTCTATCGAAAGCAGTATTGGGCGGTCTTTTCAAAGTCTCAAAGTCTCGCGGCTGGCACAAGACCCTGAGCATAGTTGCGTACTCGATTTAACTCACCATACTTGATAAATTGGTGGTTGAGTGCACCTGGTGTGCAAATTTCGACACAACCCAAGCACTTCCGCTTGCTGGCAGTAGTTCGAACAAGTTGCCACTGAGTCGTATGAGCGACACACGGCGACTAGATATCCTTTCCGGTGACTGAAAAAACTCCCTTGGATGAATTGACATGAGTTCGACGGCCTTTGCGACCTGTTCCGTTTCGTGTATGGGAGGATAGTAGCAGTGGGCAAAACGACTTGCTCACACTCCTCCCAGCACGGAACTGTTGGGCCAGCATAGGCTTATAAGTATTGTCGACCACTTCAGCGTGAAAAAGGGTATGCCTTGTTGCGAAAGACAGCAGCACAAGCGGGCCTCAATAACCGGCAACTGGAAGTCTTTAGCCCTGCAACTTTGCAGAATGGCAATGTTGATCATGCTAAGAACATTGTTATGTGGTAAAACCAACAAGGCTGGAGGCCTGGCACTCACGCTTTTTCGATCGTGAGGCTTACCACGTCCAGGTGAATGCGTTCCTGCCCAACGAACAGACCAGCCGATGTCTTGGGTCGAAACGGTTGCAAGGCATACTGGGCGTTATCACAAAGATCTGAACCAATCATTTCAGCCTCATGGTTCGCACGCTCACCACTCAGTTTGAAGTCGACCTCATCGCCTTGTACGTGGGTCATCTCGATAGGCCCTCATTGTGTTGGACTGTAACCGCAAGGGAATGTTATAGTGTAATTTTCAACGACGATGTCGCACCCCATGTTCTGTTATGTCAGATACACAACCAATCATTCATTAATAGCACAATTAAGGCAACAGGGCGGTTTTCCGTTTGATTGATTGAAATGCTCGCCTCGTCCGTTGATTGATTCATCTTGACAAGAGGATTCGGAAGTCCTCGTTAGCCTCGTCCGTTGAATTGGGCATCGATGATTATAAGAACCTCAAGAATGGTCGATATGTCTGTCCAGTGCCACATTGTCCGTCACGCTTGATCTGTCGTTGGTTTCATAAAGAGTTATCTGATAATTCTTACCAACAGTTTTCAATCTTTCTTGTTTCTTTTTGTTTCGCCTAGTCCGGGTTGTTTATCATCATGGAGAACACACGCTCGGCAGCAGACACTTCTGCATGGCAGATTAAAGATCACCTCTTGGCCATTCTGCCCGCTGGGGTGCTCTTCGGTGCCACTGTCGCTATGAGGCTACCGCAGCACCCTCACCTTGATGTCGTGTAAGCAAGCACGAACTTACCATGACCTACTCACCTGACATAGTTCAGAATTATATCTCTGTTGGCCGTGTCTGGACTGGTTACTGTCTTGGTACATGCATCGGCCTTCCAACAGTAGGCGCTTCGTGCTACGGATTGGAAGTAGAAGCTGACAACTGCGTCATAGAGCACGTCTTGGTCGCGTTGCGATCTTGGTTGCTCTTGGTTGCGCCATCTCTCGAACACGGTTTTTCGCCGAAACCTCAACATCGCTGAACGACTTACCAACAATACTCCGGGAATACATTTTCATAATGGGAGTGGTTGTGTTTGTGGTAGCTATGATGGCACCTAACGCAGATGAACCCAGACAACCGTCTGATAGCATCATTAATGAAGAAAGGATGCTTATACCAGAACTGCGAAATACGCGTTGCAAGCCAGGCACAAAACAATCATGGGACCTAGCCTCTTCCATAAGCCACTTGGATCTTCTCTCCAACCTAGGTTCGCTGGACCTCAAATTTATGCCAGGACCCAAATCCCACTACTCGGACCATTCAGGAAGCGGAGAGTCTGCGGTCACGCTCTCCTCTGGTCTTATGCGTGACCCGAGTAAGCTCATGGAAATCATCCAATGGGTCAAGGCTGCAGCTCCGCCCTCATTCGGAAGAAAAGGAGATTCAACATCAACCGAAAGCGTGCTGCACGAGGTTTCAGTCTGGTGACTAGAACTCGATATCTGCGTAACAGTGGAAGTATGCCCGGATGATAATTTCGCAGGAAAGCGTAATCAATATGCCGTATGGGGGCACATCTATTTGCTTTAAGAACAGGAGACAGCCCTTGTCAGGATGAATCAAGGACCACTCCAGGACACAGCCATTGGCTTTCGACACTTTCTCATCGATTTGTAAAGTGGGAGTTGATTTTGCTGGTTTTGATGCACTGCTTACAACTGTAACTGCGACTGCGCATGGCCATTGATCCGCATAAAGATAAACAGGCGGTAGGCAGATCACAACAGAATGCGCCTATGATCAGTTATGGCGCACATTGTATTTCTCTTTCTTTCCTTTTCAGTCATTTTACTTGTTTTGTTTGTTCAAAAGGGAGATGGCGGTATCTATCGGGGCGGTGCAGAAGACGGTAGACATGGGAAAGAAAGTCCGCGGCGTGAATAATATAAGATGGGTAATAGGATTGTGATTCGGGCTGTTGATTGATGTGCAATGGAAGGTGAAAGTTACCTTAGTAAATAAATGTGTTGCTGTGCTGCAAGGTACCTGAATTCACTGCAAGGGTGCCCGGGAGTGGCAGGTTTACAGGTAGGTACCTAGAGTGGTAAGGGAATGTCCAGATGCCAGAAGGAGCAAGTAGCCTTAGGTAAGCTCAGGAACCGCCAATGAGCCTCTACCATGACAACATCCCTAGGAGCTCACCTGCGACACTGCGACAACCACATCACCTTTAATATCCTCGCCCTACAATCATCGCCAGAACCCAATGGGCTGATGAGCCAGTTCTCGAGTTGGATAACGCCCAGGGACATGTTTGGGTTTCTGCTACAGCGACATCTTTCCCATTGAAGCGCCGGGCCTTCAAAAGCATCGCGCATCCACATACACAGCTACAGCTACCCTTAGCTTCTCAGCTAAGCTGTCGCAATGTATTGGCCCATTGGAACACCACGAATCCATGCTACCAGCAGCAGTCGATCTTCAGCCTTCAAGTTTTTCGTCTCCCACGATGGACTCACGAGTCCCTCCGATTCTAGCCTGACCCCATCGCCTGGTCCCTCGAGTTCTTCCCAGCCCCACGGCCCCCTCGATGCCCTCGAGTCTCCACCACTGCCGACACCGATAACTCCAGGAATTCGACCTGTCGAACATGATGATTTTCCAGCAAGCCAACCTCCACAGGTGTTAGATAACACCGAACCCGGAGGTATTCCTATAAAAGATCCAATACTGGCGTTGCGAGTTTCGCGGACCGGCAACCTATTTGCTGTTATCACGACAACTTCGATAACAGTCTGGCAGACCAAGGTGAGGCTTTCAAGGCATTTGGATACAACCTCGTTCCATACTGACGTATATAGCCCGCTGTAATCTTAGCCGTGGTAATTCGATCGGATTACTCCCTACAAACATATGGCAAGAATGTCGACCTTTTGCTAAGACCCGACGCCGCCATTCTCGTCATACACACCGACCAGGGTTATCTCATCACTTACTCCCTAGCCACCGATTCAGATTCGCGTGTATACAAGCCTCACTTCGCAAACTACAGCAATGTTCAGCGACGCAGGCAGAGTCTCATCGGAAGCCTTACCGGACTACCCCCTGATCAAATATTATGGGGAGCCGGCGAAGGACTAGGGGTTCGTGACCTGAGTGTACGTTTCAGAATGGTTATCAAGGTTGATGCCGGTATCGAAAGCGCCCTTGCCCTCGACGACGAGCTTATGGTGTCGACAAGAAAGCCTGCTGCGGTCCAGTGCATTCGCTGGACTCCAGACAGTACGGGCTCGCAGACAAGGACCGAGATAATCAGCCGTATGGGATGGGTAGAGAAGAAGGCGACCATCGTCCAGATGACACATGATCGCCCTATGAATCTTTTGACATGGATTACAAGCAGCGGGCGAGCATATGCGGTTCAGCGATATAATCACCGAGCAGAGATGAGCCAGGCCGACGATCCCGATGCGAAGCGTCTGTTCAAAGGCCACTGTTTTCACATACCCCAAGGCGAAAATGACCGTGCTATTACGGCCGTTATAAACGCACGGTTCTCGCTCATTGCTGTTGGTTGCTGTGACGGCACTGTACAGGTTTACTCCGTTCGGGACTACGCTGGCAATATTCCTCATTCACACACTCACCAAGTCCCTGTTTCAACTGCGTCTTCAGGGGCCTTTACAACCTTAAGTTATTCGCCTGATGGCTATTGCCTTTTCGCGGGTTTCGTAAAGGGCTGGTCGACCTGGAGCATGTTTGGCAAGCTTGGCAGCCATAGTTTTGGATCGGAGGAAACAACGTCACGCGCGAATGGAGAGGAGTGGTTATCTGGGATAGCCGGAGCTACCTGGGTGGGTGGCGGATCCGAGATCCTGATGACCGCGCGCAAACATGAAGCAATATGGTCTCTCGAGATGGCCAAGAATGCTGTTACTGGATGTTACAATGATGCAAATGTCTTCAGGACAGTGCTACAGACACCTTCAAGTGTGATGGTCTACAGAGGCTATGACGTTCCTGACCTTACCAGCATTTCGGCGGAACCGTTCCTATGGCACACAGCAAAAGTGCCTCCGACATACCTCTTAAACCAGTGGCCGATACGACAGACCGTTATCTCTCCAGATGGTCGCTATGTTGCTGTAGCAGGTCGTCGTGGACTCGCCCATTATAGTGTCAACAGTGGTCGTTGGAAGACATTTGCCAGCGAGTCCATGGAGAACGAATTCCAAGTAAGAGGAGGCATGTGCTGGCATCAGCATATTCTTGTTGCTGCGGTAGAAGCAAACAGGAAATTTGAGCTACGGCTATTTTCTCGCGAGACGGCACTTGATCCTGCTCAAATCCTGCATACGCAGACAATCCCAGCTCCTGTGGTGCTGGTCACTACTTCTGGCGAGGACTCGCTTCTTGTTTACACTTACGAAAACTTGCTATACCACTTTATTTTTACACCCCATGGAGGTTCTATACGACTCATCCAAGTGGGCCAGATCGCGTTCCACGGTATTGTCAGATCTCCAGCCCGAGTTCGAGGTTTGAGTTGGATACTGCCCGATACGCAGTTGACAGACGGTGATCCATCCCAGGATGTTGCTGTTGCTTCGGTAATCTTTCTCGTCGACGGCAAGCTTGTACTACTGCGACCGTCGCTAAACGACGATGGCCAACTCAAATACGATATGCGTGTCATTGCGCAAAACGTGGAGTATCACGCCAGCGTCAGAGACCAACCATTGCGAAACGCAAATAGGCAATTGGAAGACAATCCGCTACGGAACGGGCCGCCAGCCCTAAAAGATTCTCTATGGGTGTTTGATGGAATGGAGCTCAAGGCTTGGCCAGACATCAGTGAAGTGCTCGATGCAACTGGGGAAAACGGTAAAGAGTCGCCACCTCCGGTGTCTATTCCTGTGGACTTCTACCCCCTTTCCATTCTTCTGGAAAAGGGAATCATTTTGGGAGTCGAGTCTGATCTTGTCCAACGTCGCGATGTGAACTTTTCGTATTTTCATTTCGCCATCAGAGTAAGTTTCAAAGAGCATGTCGATGATTCAATAGCTAATTATAAACAGACGCATCTAATACTTCCGGATCTATTACGATTTTACCTAATGCAAAGCAGATCAGTTGAGGCGTCAAACTTGGCTCATCAGTACAAAGAACTGGAGTATTTTGCTCACGGACTCGAAATATTATTACATCGTGTGTTGGACGAAGAGGTCGATACGTCCCCAAAGCCTGTTGACGCCGTGCTACCTCGTGTACTGTCCCTTCTATCCTCGTTCAAGGAGTATCTAGATATTGTGCTACAATGCACACGCAAGACCGAGGTTCGGCAATGGAAGACGTTATTCGCCTATCTTCCACAGGCCCAAGAACTATTCGAGGAGTCTCTGCAGAGAGGGTCACTGAAGACCGCGGGAGGGTACCTTATTATATTGCACACGCTGGACGAGTTGGGTTCGTCGACTGAACAGTCGGTGCGATTGTTGTCTCGTGCAATGCGAGAAGGCGATTGGGAACTATGCAAAGAACTTGCACGTTTCCTGGCGGCCATGGATGAAACGGGTGAAACGTTACAAGAAGCCATGAGAATGGTGGAGGTGGCACTCAAGCAAGATTCAGGGCAAGATGGTGTAGGGAGTCGACTTCAGATTCCATCGTCGCGAACAAGGAATGGGGGAAGCGGATTGACGAGTGGCGATGAGGACGGAACATCCGAGTCAGATAGACGTTCTGGAAGCGAGGGAGGTAGTGTCGCTTCAACGATTAGCGCCACTTAGATGATAACGGGACGTTTTGTGTATACGGGGACTATATTTAGTAGCCACAGGAGTTGATACTGGGAATTGTTTATGGTGGTATTATTGGGATTAGCTTTGCTGTGTTGTTCGAAATGAGGATACGGCCTAAAATCATCTGACGGGTATTGCAGAAATAGAGTAAATAGATGAACGAGATCCTTTGAATATATTCTTGCTAATCAATGTGATAAAAGACACTAGGACAAGGAGGTGGCTTTTTAGATTACTTATAATGTATTAAAGTCACAATTGACTTTGAGTATAGGTAGTTCCAAATTACTATGGCATAGGTACCTGTTTTGAAGGTAGGGCCATTTCAAAAGTAGATAGTACCTAGATAATGAACGGCTCAGACGACAAAAGCTTTAATGTTTTTGACTGAATACGGCGATTTTGTTTAGGTACGAACGACACTTTTTTTCTGTGAGTAAGAGCGAGTCGTGATACTTTTATGGTGTTGAGGTAGGTACTACCTTGTAGACAGGGCGTGGAGGCTCGAGTTCGCGATACGTGCTCCACCAAGTCACGTTACCTGGCTACCCGTTGGCTATCCCATCGCAAATGCAGGAGAATCAAATGCGGACGCAGACGCAGACGGCTTTTGCAACCCCACCATCAAGTCCAGCCCCAAGCCTACCGACCTCCAGTATTCTCAAGCACTGGCCCAGGGTTTAACGACAACGATACATACGACACGATATCCACGATAATACTCCAACACCCACTCACGCACAACTCAACTCAATAATATCAAGACTCGCTCCGAGTCTTGCGCATCGATAATCCAGCAACTTCAGCTTAAGCCAGGGCATGGTACCTAGTCTCTAAGCCGTCTTTGTCAATAACTAGTCTTATTATTCCTTCTTCTCCGCGCCCAGCATGATGGATGACTATGTGAGCGAGTCGGACAGCGACTACACGAGCTACTGGAGGGATTGGGTGAGTGCATCGAGCATATGCCCACGCGCCTTGGATTTCGATCGGTGTCCGCTATCACCGTATTGTGATATTCGGATAGCCTGTGAAATCGCGGGGTCGCTAAGGGTCTTCTTCTATTTTTTTGCACTTGGGTTTTCACGTGCTAATCAAGCATCTTCTTTCCTAGTTTATCTCGTCCAGGGGCAACGAGTACTTTTGCGAAATCGATGAGGACTACCTCACAGACAGGTTCAACCTGACTGGCCTGAACACCGAGGTACAATACTACCAGTACGCGCTGGATCTCGTCACCGACGTCTTTGACCTCGAGTGCGACGATGAGATGCGCGAGGCCATAGAGAAATCTGCGAGGCACCTTTACGGTCTCGTGCATGCTCGCTATATTGTTACGACTAGAGGTCTATCAAAAATGGTGCGTACATTCACCGCAATCCCTCTTCTGATCACTCGCTGACAACACCGTATAGCTTGACAAGTACAAAAAGGCCGAGTTTGGAAAATGCCCTCGTGTCATGTGTCACTCCCACCCCCTCCTTCCTATGGGTCTCTCTGATGTCCCCAACCTAAAGCCAGTCAAACTCTACTGCGCCAGATGCGAGGACATTTACAATCCCAAATCATCGCGTCATGCCGCCATCGACGGCGCTTACTTTGGCACCTCGTTCCATAACATCCTCTTTCAAGTGTATCCCGCCCTCATCCCCACCAAGAGCGTAGACCGATATGTCCCCCGCGTGTACGGCTTCAAGGTTCACGCTTCTGCGGCCCTGATTCGCTGGCAGAGCTCCAAGCGCGATGAGATGCGTCGTCGACTTCGCAAACTTGAGATCGACACCGGTTTCCGCGACGAGATGGAGGATGAAGAAGATGATGATGACGAGGAACTCGAGTTTGAGGGGATAGATGGCCGTATGGCTGTCGTTGAGGGCCTCTAGTAAACTGCTCAATTCATTACAGAATATTAGAGTGCATGTCAGGGCACTGGCAACAAACCCTCCAAGGTTACATAAACAGGCCGCATAAGCTGGCGCAACGGGCACATACGGACACCCCGAAGACCATCCTCACTTTCTCGATGCCCCATCGGTTCAATTGACGGGACGTGGATCTCCTGCTGGATGGATATCCATCATCTCCCAAGGAGTGACTATTCTGTTGTTTTCGTTCCTGTTGGTTCGGTTCTGGATCGGCGTTTGGCCGCAAGTCAATGTAGGGCAAGGCTGGCAGGGCTGGTATAAACCACAAATGGGTGAAATAGTATTTTCTTGAATTATAGTTGTTCAATAAGAAGCGTCTGTTTTCTACTGTATCAAGTCTCCAAGTGAATTTATCACTGGTAAATGCGCTCCTTGCAAAGGGGTATTTGGATCTCCTGGATTTATCCCGTAAGTTAATCTTGGTTGCACAGTGAGCGTCGTATTAATGTCAGGTTGCAGATGTTATAATCGGTCATTTCATTGTTCGTATCATATCGTACCAAATATCAAGTATTCTATCTGTCCAAGCCTTTCGCTACCTGTTATAAACAAGGAAATCCGACCCTTCCCAAGATTCTTAGGGTATTTCTTTTGCCCCTGAACATGGATATACCGTGCACACAACAATTGAAAAATTACACACACATATATAATGACATGGCTTTCCTCAGAGATTTGCTGTCGTTATGCACAGCTGCTCCATGGCTCTTAGACACGGTGTTCGGCGTAGTGTGCGTCACCGTACCGACTCTCAGCGAACCGGTTATCCGGGAACCTGTTCTCCAGACGATCCGAGTCGTCCATGCGTTGCAGTTCCACGTCTTGGAAGTTCTGGCTAGGGCGAGGCTCTTCTTGGTTCGAAGTCGAGCGAACGTTTCGCTGTGCCAGAGCAGATGTCATGGGTGGGTATGATGTGTCTCCAGACACACCTGTGTCATGTCGTGTTGGCGCATATGAGCCAAGCTCTTCGTCTGTGCCAGCATAGCCATGTCGTCCAACGCCAGCCCAGAAGGCCCGCTCGTCACTTCGAGGACCCCATGCCCAGCCTGCGCCAGCACGGATTGGCAAATGGTAGTAACGGAAGGCAAAGATAGCGGCAATGAGACCCATCAGGTAACCAAACAGAATATCAAAACCGTGGTGACGACGGTCGTGCCAGCGCGAACCAGCAATGAAGATGGAGACGCCAAAAGGCACAAGGCCAAGAGCAAGGAGATAAATCGGGGGCGCAGCAGCTTGGCGGCGCAGAGACTGGACCTTGGCGGTTTCTTGGCCCTTCATGGGTGCAGAAGAGAAAGATCCATCGAGACCGCGGGCGCGCGAAGGTTCGTAGGGATCGACAATAGGGCCAGTGCTGATACGGGAAGGGAACGCAGCATGACTGGCAGCTCCCGCAGCAGCGGCAGCCGAAGGCATAACAAACGGGATAGTAATCGCAAATTTGCTGGCCATGAAGAGTGAAGCGTAGATGAGGCCGCCAGCGGCAGAAGATGAGTGACCGCTAGGGTACGAACGGAAACCATCATCGATCTTGTACTTGTCTTTTTGTTTGCAAATGGCAGCGGAAACGAGCTGGCCGGTCATGTTGCGCCATTCAAAACCACCGACAAGGTATTTCTCAACATTTGCTATGTCAGGTTCGCAGCGAGAGAGGAGATCGGGTCGAGGTTTGCCAAAGAGGTTCTTCATCGAGCTGGTGAAAAACCACGACAGCGTGAGGGAGAGGACGAGTCCTAAAACACCAACATGAAGCTCCCACAGTTTTCGCTGCCAGATGAGAGTCTTTGGGGTGCCTTTGGGAACGGTCGGACCGGGGACGAAGATCAAAGAGACGACGGCGACGATGACGAAGGGCACGCCAATGGCGAGGACGAAGAGGAGGTAGGCAGGGACGAGTTCATGTTCGGCAAAAGGGTATCTGCCATGATGGTTAGCTTCATATAGCCACGTGAGCAGAGAGCATAGCAGCTCCATCCATAACTACCCAGGTTGGGTATTCGTGATAGACGTACGAGATGTTGGGATCGACAAGTGAAAATGGTCGCTTGGCTGGCGCAACTTTGTCGAGCCAACCTCCGACACCAACCAAGGCGAAGCAAATAATCCAGTCGGAGAGGTAGGACAAGATGAGTCGGATGGGGAAGCGACGGCCTCGTAAACCGCCGGATATCGTTCCTAAACCTGAGTCGCCCATCTTGTAATAGGAATGCATAGTCTAGCCGAGAAAGAGGGGAGAAAGAGATCGAGCGCCGAATCGGGGGGAGGATGTTTATATGAACTTTGGGGCTTGTCGTCACGCACTGGGTTTAGGAAAAAGCCCCCGTTTTCCGTTTGCCGCGAACACTCGAGACGGGAGGTTTGCTGTGTCTGGGGGAAAGGCTTGGGGCGTGTATAGAGAGAGAGAGTTGAGGTGTGTGGTATGAGAAAGAGGCCAAAAGAAGGTAGCTTGGTAGCCAAGCCAAGCGAAGGGCAGCAGTTAGCGGTAACAGATTTGTGCCCTTTTAGCATGCGACAATGTGAGTCTAGGGTCTTTGAGGTAGGGATTGGAAATGGATACGGCGATGATGAGCATAGACTATCAGGATTGTGGTATATGGGGTCAATGTCGGATACAGTTGGTGTCTTACTCCGTCCACGCTCGCCTTTTTCTTATATACCTATAAAAGAAGCAAAAAGGCGCTCGTCAATTGGTTTTTCTTAAATCAGTTACAAACGGTAACTAACGATGCCCGTTTCTATGTTTAATCTAGGTGCGCCTGGTTTTACCTTTACCGGAGAAGTTGGCGTTTGGAAACTGATGTAAGAAACGGGGCTGAGGCATCTCACAGGCGCTAAATGAAGTCTCTTCGGTAATTGGGGGTTACGTGGACAGCATGGAGTGCCGCGGGCTGCTGGCACTGCGGGACCTAGGTACCTAGTACCTAGTACAGGTACAGGTACGAGCTGGAGGCTCTGGGCGCCTGGTGCTGTGGAAGTTACAAAGTACAAAGGCAGGGGTCAGATCTGGAAATAGAAGAATTATGCTTGACTTTCTAGGGGAACCTTCCATGTTCGCTTCATGTGGCCTGTTGAATCAAGTGCCGTTTTCATAGCCTCCCTTTATTTGACTTTTTCTCTCCTCAATGATATGATATCTGCTTCTCTCTCGTAAATGCGTTTGAGCATGCGCGCGTCTAGTGCTCTCAAGTACAGATACCACCTAAAGTACGGTCCATGCTAGGCGAGGCTATGACGAGTCCAGTCTCTGTAGCGTCAGCGGCGTAAACGGAACCTCATTGGGGAAATGCTCGCGTGGTACCCGCTTATAATCATTTTGAGGTGCTATGGATTTACGACTGATGGATCACGAAAAGTCCGAGGAAGCTATCACCGTGCAAGCAAATTCAGCGTTTACACGGCGTTTTGAAGAATGAATAGAGCAGGTATACTGATTGTTCCCCAACATGTATCATGCAGTAGTGATCATATCCCCAGTGTCCATGCCTAGGCATTTACGTATATACCTAGGTGTCTTAAATCATGGAATTATCTGGAGAAAACATTACAAATAAAGAGCTCAGTCCTATCTCTACAATCCTGGTCAGTGGTTGCTTAGCACGCTTGGAGTCTCAAAACTACCCTGTTCTGCAGAGGCTTTCTTTGACTACTTGACTCCGTAGGACACGGATGATTTATTACAATGCCCACTCCCTACTTAGCACTAATCAGTCAATGTACACCTGTAGGTATCCGTACTAAGGTATCTACTCTCTAACTACCAAAGTACCCTACCCAGGTTCTCGTTGTGCCGTCTTCCTTGAAAGGGACAACCCCCGTGGCCAAGCCCTGCCATGATCTGCGGTCATTTGTTCCCGTCCAGAGACTCCGGACCTTCGCGGCCAATCATAAGTCTCCAGTGAGAATTAACCTTAAATTTGCTGTTACACACTCCACGTTCGCCTACGTCAATGGCTGATAGCCTTTCGTCAGAATAAAAAAACAAGGCATCCTTTTATTTCTCATTTCTAGACCCCAGGACACTGTTACTAGATGAAATACTCTAATCAAAGCTACTCCTATATTGGATCTCTGGCTTATTGTATTCTGCTGAACATTCTTGCCCCAGTAGGCTGTGGGCCTGTCACCACATTGCGTGGCTATATGCGGCTGTGCAGTGAAATTCTAGTCACATAATCATCTCTATTAATTGCTTATTGGCTACTTCGTACCTCGAACGGACGACATGCGATTAACTCGGTTATCGGAACATAAAGAAAATATCTTATTGGCATTCAGCCTTTTATTATCAACAATTGAAATTTTGAATAATAAAAGCGTTTACCTCTATTGCGGACAAAGAACCCTTTTTGGTTAATGCAATGCTCTCACCAGGGTGAAACTCGACACCCCCATGTCTTTCCAGGGGGTTATCCGTCTTGTTGCGTTTGTTGGTCCTGGGAGCAACACCAATTGGCACGCTCTTAAACCATACACTCACTAAAGCCAAATGATATTTCTATCAATCACTAGGTAGGCAAGCAGTGCCGGTTTCTATGCTGCCCGCGTACCTAGGTAGGTAGGTAGGCAGGTAGTTACGAAACCAAGTACAGAATACCAAAGGTATTGTCAAAAATGCCCTAAGAGAGCCAATCAGGGTTGACTGGCCCCTGAGTCCTGGAAAACTGACAAACGATAGAAACGTTTGGCCATCTCACACGTGCAACATGATATCTATCAACACCAGTCCACAATCCAGATACAGGTCGTTTTCTTAAGGTTTGGATTAAGACGCCCATCACGTCCTCATCTATAATGTCACATATAGTACAATGCAGCGTCATAATATACAATGCACTGGAGCCCAACTCTTTCTTGACTAGGCATGTGCTTTTCATCCCGTCCGTCAACTCATCACGTAGCTCCGTAAACACTCTTAGTTGGCCTTGTCTCGGCGCTTTCCGTTGTTTCTGGGTCGAGGCACAACTACCCACTTGTTTCTGTTGTGCTTGCGTCGGGTCTTGTAACCACTCTTGGTCTGGAAGATGTGTTAGTTACTCTGTATATCTGGTGAGAGCTTGGTTGGCTTACAGGAACACCCCAGGGGGAAACAGGGTGACGGTTACCCTTCGATTTACCTCTACCACCACCGTGAGGATGGTCAACTGTGCATCGTGTCAATAAACGTTCTCTCGATGATTGTACGTTTCTCTCTCTTACCCTTGTTCATAGCAACACCACGAACTGTGGGTCGAATGTTGAGCCATCGGCTTCGTCCAGCCTTACCCAGCTGGCGGTAGTGGTGATGAATGTTACTCGCGACACCAATGGTAGCACAAGCATCCTTGCTGACTCGTCGGACTTCACCACTCTGAAGCCGTACCTCGACATACTTGCCAGTCATGACCCTGGTACCATCATCCTTTGTCTCTTCGTTCTTGTTAACCACCACGGCTGAAGTTCCGGCACTGCGGCAGAAGACTGCGCCTCGCCTAGCAGCCGATCCGACACCAAACACTGTAGTACCAACAGGAATCATGTGCATGGGTAAACAGTTGCCACGGAAGGCTGTCTTGGCAGCCAAAATACCAGGATCGATAATACCACCCATGCTGTCGAGAAGATCTTGAGGAATACCCGCGCGGTAGCTGTGGACAATATCTCCAGACCTCAGTCCATCAGCGGCAAGAATGTAGGTGTGACGCCCGGTCGCCTTCTCGGTGACGAGAGCAATGTGCGCACTTCGTCCAGGATCATACTCGATGCGCTCCACCAAATGAGGGCCCGGTCGATTGCGGATGAAATCGACAGTTCTTATTCTCCTCTTTGCACCACCACCACGGTGTCGTACAGTGATTCTTCCAGACACATTACGACCACCCTTGGCTTGGCCCTTCTTGGGATATGTCAATGGGAGGAAAGGTCGTCCTTTCCAGAGATGATCGTTGATTGGTCGCTTGAGATGTCTTACACCGGGTGATCGGGGCTTGTAGACTCGTAAAATAGCAGCTTGGGCCTCGGGGTTTTCGGCCAGCTCTTTCGGACTGGCTGTAGTCTCGTTGGAACGTCTGATGGTCGCATATGTTCGGGGCAAGGATCGGTTCAGCGCAAAGCGAAGGAGGCTTTGCCTCGCTGCCGCGAAGTTGAGACCGGTTTGGAGCATTTTCGGTCTCGGTCTATATGGAATTGAAAGGTACTAGCAGTAGATCTTCATGGAGGCTGATATCCGTGGTGTGTGGGTAATTTCGATATCGGTTCGAGGAGATGGCGAGCTAGTTTTGGTGAAGAAGCTGGTTGAAGAACGAACCCACGGAATTGATGACCAAAGTCAACCACGGGATGCCCGATCTTCCTCAGATTAACACTGAGATGTGAATTGAAATGTCCTGGACCGTCGCAAACACACCGACGCTCACCAATTGTGCCCGTAGGTGTCGTTAGAGAGCCGTATTGGAGACGTTGAAATTTCTTCGGATAATGAATAACTTTGTGCCGGCGGGAGATATCGAGCCACATACACCCCTCCTAGTGGCACGCACCGCCACAACCATCACTGACAGACGCCATCACGTCTCTGCTACAGGGCTCCAGCTCTGTGAGTGCTGTCCC
Organism: Fusarium pseudograminearum CS3096; assembly: GCF_000303195.2. Lineage (NCBI taxonomy): Eukaryota > Fungi > Ascomycota > Sordariomycetes > Hypocreales > Nectriaceae > Fusarium > Fusarium pseudograminearum. The sequence goes on from NC_031951.1 coordinate 4,171,423, forward strand.
ACCAGTACGGCGCGACGAGGTTGGACCAATGATAGCCCCGTTGATGGGCGGTTGCTAGGGCGAATGTCCCACAAACACACTGGCCTGACCGGAAGTGGTACGTAGCGTTTCCAAGATTGTCGACGCTCCAAGGCTTTCGCGACTGCACCTGGATGCAGGCGCGTTTGGAACTGATCTCATCCTACCCGCCCCTCCATACTAAATGTAAAGACCCGTCCGTTCACCACCGTCCATCGACTTGACTTTATTACTTTGAATCTCTCTTTTCTCTTCCGTGTCTGTACCCGTTCATACTTTGATCGTCTATCGCCTCCAGGACAGGCCTACCATTCATCTCTTCATCCTTGTACGGTCTCCCCTCCTATCCCGTTCTCCCCTATCAGCATCCATCCCCTCTGCTATATCGTCCCCAGCCCTATTCGATTTTGTGCATTACCATCTGCTGCTGCACGCCGCGGTTCGGTTTCTGAATTCAAGGCGCGTTCCCATACGTCAAGTCGAAAAAAGCCGAGCTTTTCGCATCCCCCTGCTCCTGTCAACATCCAATCCTTTGTCTCGTAGTGGGACATCACGCTTGGAAACCTGACGTACCTAGAGCAACGCGACCTGTCTAGCCGCGTAGGGGTATGTATCCACTTTAGTGGATCTCCACAACCCATCTTCCTTACCCGCACGTCAAAACACTTCCATCGTCCTCACAACTGTACTGTTCTTCAACATAAACATCGTCTCCGCCCCATGCTCCTCGATTACTCTTGTCCTTTCACATCACACCTTGTTTACTTCATTCCTCAATCGTCTCTTCCGGGCTGGGTAACCCTTACTAACATACAGCATCAGACGATTCGCCATAACATCTTGACTCACAACATTCCTTTCACGGTGTCTTCACCAAGCTTGATTCAAAGGTTCGTGACAGAGTTTATATTTATATTCCACTGTCTCAGCAATACCACTGCCCTCTGCCTAGAAATCGTCGCCACTTCAGCCTTTTCCTTCCCAACTTGATTTTTGTCCGACGCGTCAACTAACTTTTCTATTCTAGCAATATCCCATTGTAAATCTTCCAACAATCAATAACCATTAGACAGCCAAGATGCCTACAGTAAGTTCCTTGGACGCGATCGAGAAGCTCGATTGTCTCTATCAATCAGCGGTTCTAACATGGCCAGCAGGTTCGGGCCACTCGTACGCGCAACGAGAACGACGAGAATAGCGGCACGACGCGTCTCACAAGAGCCCAGGCTGCTGCTCTCAAGGTTGACGAGCTATCAATGCCTGCCAAGGCTGCCCTGCAAACGAAGAAGTCCACAGTAAACGGTACTGCCGCTGCCAACACGCGGAAACGCGCTGCATTGGGCGATGTCAGCAATGTTGGAAAGGCCGATGGGGTTGCTGGAAAGAAGGCGAAAGGATTAGTCTCCAAGGCTGCACAGCCCACCGGTATTGAGAAGAAGACCGCGCGACCCACAAGACCTGCTCTCGCATCCCAGACCGCCAACTCCAAACCTGCCCAGTCCGGGTCTGGTACTATCAACAACAAGCGAAAGGTCCTGACAGACACCAAGCCCAAGGCCCCTGTCAAGAAGACTGAGCCCACATCCAAGGAACCCGAGTTGACTGAAGAGAATGAGCGGTCAGAGACACCCGAAGAGGCTGAGGCTGAGAAGCCTGAAGTCTCTGTTGAGAAGCCCGAAGTCCAGGACGCGCCTTTCAAGTACCCTCCCGGTGTCAATAACCTGGACGAAGAGGATCTCGAAGACCCTCTCATGGTTGCTGAATACGCCAACGAAATTTTCGAATACCTCCGCGACCTCGAGTGCAAGTCGATTCCCAACCCTCAATATATGTCTCACCAAGACGATCTCGAATGGAAGACGCGTGGTATCCTGGTTGACTGGCTGATTGAAGTCCACACGCGTTTCCACCTGCTTCCCGAGACCCTCTTCCTCGCCATCAACGTTATCGATCGATTCCTGTCAGAGAAGGTTGTTCAGCTTGACCGTTTCCAGCTCGTGGGCATCACTGCCATGTTTATCGCGTCCAAGTACGAAGAGGTCCTCTCTCCTCATGTCGAGAACTTCAAGCGCATTGCCGATGATGGTTTCAGCGAGGCTGAGATCCTCAGCGCCGAGCGATTCGTCCTCAGCACACTCAACTATGATCTCAGCTACCCCAACCCCATGAACTTCCTCCGTCGAGTCTCCAAGGCCGACAACTATGACATTCAGTCTCGCACCATTGGAAAGTACTTGATGGAGATCAGCCTCTTGGATCACCGATTTATGGCCTACCGACCCAGTCACGTTGCTGCCGGTGCCATGTACTTGGCGCGACTGATGCTTGACCGCGGTGAATGGGTAAGTAAACAAACAATCCAATACGATGTAACATTCAACTAACTCACGCACAGGATGCCACTCTATCTTACTATGCGGGTTACACCGAGGATGAGGTAGAGCCTGTCGTCCACCTCATGGTCGACTACCTTGCTCGCCCTGTTGTCCATGAAGCCTTTGACAAGAAGTATGCTGCCAAGAAGTTCTTGAGGGGTATGTCTACATTGTCTTTTCGTATTGGCATTTCACTAACTTTTTATCTAGCTTCACTCCTCGCTCGCCAATGGGCCAAGAAAAATGCTGTTCTCTTCGGCATTACCGATATTGAACTGGGTCTGGACCAAATATCATAGATGCCATCGACAACTCGCGGCATTCACTGCATCTCTTATTCGATACCCTGAAAAGCAGGATATTCGGCACGCGGTTGGAATAAAATGTACCGCCGCTTCATGACGTTAATAGATCACCGACGCTCTTTGGTCACCCTTTCGGGCCATCACGATACCACACATCTGTTGATACTCGGGCGAGAATGCTGGTCTGGATTTACATTATCTCTGTCTGCCATGCGGACAGCATCTGCACTTTTTTTGTTTGCGATTGTCTGGTTATTGCACATTTTCCGAAGCATGCTTTTCGTCTTCATACATGGCGCATGGAGTCACTGGCGAAGGAATTCAAGGGCCAGGTTCGGCCGGTTGGAGTTGTCTGTACAGACGGCCTGTTCATGGGGCACTGGACGGGGAGTAATGGAAAGATGTACGGCATCGGCCATGTGGTTGTTTGTTGATGCGAGCTGAGCTTGACATCTGGTCGCCTAACTGGGGTTAAGGTCTCGATGATTTGAGTAGCGAGAAATCCCAGCGAAAGGCACTTTTGTATCTCGGCTGCTACTGTGCAAAGGGCCTGTGATAGAAAAATTGTACATATACCATGACCGGGTACGGAGGAGCCCAGGGGCGCAGGAATCAAGTTTACATTTCACGAGATAACTGAAGTCGTACCCTCTGATTGTTGATGGAGTGCTGTTGCCCTTCTTATTCCCTGTTTTATCGGGTATTAGATACTATGTCTGTATTTACGCAGACGATGATTAATGCATAAATGGTTGCCATTGGAAACCGCTTGACACATATCGTTTTTCACACTAAGTTCCTATTGTCGCGTCAAACCCACCAAAAGACACACCCAAAAGAGTGTGGCATGTGCGACCCGCACTGCCTTAGCTACCCAGTACCTTGACTTGGTAGCCATGATTTGATAGGCTACCTCACGGTTTCCCTTGATCTATGCACTTCATCGCCATTTGACTCGCACCTGCTCAAAGCTTCATAGAAAGACACTTGTTCATCAAAACTCCCTTTATTTCAAGCTTTTACAGGGATCACGTGGATTCCGATCATTGTCCAATACATTTCTTGCTTATCAACCTTATCTCCATAGTGGTAATGTGCTGACCGCCAACTGAGCATAAGAGTTTACAAGGCGATCGGTCAATCTTATAGACAACGATTCTAGTTGAAACAGCCCCTCACTCGACCAACATGGCGCCTGTCCTCCGAGCAAGGCAGAGTCTGTCCAAGGACAAGTTCTCCAGCTACTTCGGGAACCTGAGGAGTCAACCCTACAACGATGCCAATAATTCGCGGGGTTCAAATCCTCACAGGTATGCACTCTCTCTCAATCTGGAATCAAGCTGTGCTGTGTTTGGGGTTACTAAAATGACTTTTTAAGCCTACGCTGCATTGCGTGGAATCCCCTCGGAACCCTGGTAGCAACAGGCTCATCAGAGAAGACTCTACGAGTGTGTGAGTTGATGGAGTCGCAAACTTGAGTAGTCTCTATGCTGAGACAATGTGAAATAGGGAACCCCGAGAAACCTCATGTGAAGTTCTCGACGGAGCTCAAGGGTCACTCAGCATCTATTGAAAAGGTAGCTTTCAATCCAACCAAGGATGCAGAGCTCTGCAGTGTGAGCAGTGACGGTGTGGTCAAATTTTGGGACGTGCGGACGAAAGCCTGCTTCAACGAAGTCAAAGGACTTGGAGACGCCTTCACTCTCGTGTGGGCGCCAGACGGTAACTCGCTTCTCGTCGGGAACAAGGCAGACACTATCTACGTTCTATCACCGACTCAATCCACGCCCATCAGCACTCATCAACAGTCGGTGCAGACCAACCAGATCGCATTCTGTTGGAGCGGCGAGAAGATATTCGTGACCACGGCAGAAGGCCGCATTCGGGTTCTGTCGTATCCGGGTTTTGAGCCTGTGCTTCAGAGCAATCACGGTGATGAAAATAGCGAGTATGAGCTTAACGGGCATACCTCGTCATGCCTGACCGCGGATCTACAGCCTACTGGACGATATCTGGCGACGGGTGGCTCAGACTCGGTCATTGCATTGTGGGATACCACGGACTGGGTATGCCAGAGGACGATTACCAGGATGGTTGGCCCTGTCAAGAGTCTCAGTATGTCAATTGCGTGTGTTTGGTTTAATGCAATTGCTGATCATTTGGTAAATAGGCTTCACATTTGACGGTAGTTTTGTTGTGGGTGGCAGTGATGAAGGTAAGAATTCTTGATCTCTCAGCTTTGGGTAGATATTCTAACGTGTCTTTGTCTAGGATCTGGGCTGGAGATATCACATGTTGAAACAGGAGAGCATGTACACACATTCAAGACGGCTGGTGCTTGTCCCGTAGTCGCCTGGGCTCCAACGCGGTATTGCCTTGCGTACAGCGATCTTGGGATCTTGAGGATTGTGGGTGTTGACGTTGACAGAAAATAAGGCGGGCAGCCTCTTACTTAGGTTAGCATACAAGTAATATGGTGTATGTAAAACGGTTCGTCGCAAGTTATTGCCTCCCACCCTGGACTGGTCAACTTGGGTAGAGATCCATGTGTGGTTGCGCGAGCCTGTCGCAAGCTAGCTTAACTAAATAAGGAATGTGCATGTACATATTTGATACTGTGTGTCAGACGGAGCAAATGACACCGACTCAGCTATGGCTTAGGACACACAATCAGTTGTTATGAGCAAAATATGTGAGGGCAAGCAGAGGAAGCGAGCAGTCGATTAAAGCAGTAGCTTGACAAGAACACCTACTTACATATGTATCAACCACTTTAACAACGACAGTCAGCAAACAAAACAATCGCATATCACCGTATAGCTAACAGCATCTAGTATTATATCAAGACACATGGCGGTGAAGATAGCAACTCTGGTTGACTTTAGTCTATCGTTGCACTACATAAACGTTGATACCTATAGTGTTGATGGCTTGATTGGCACCTAACCTAGACATGAAACAGGAAACGACTTGGTAGGATTGGGCTGGTCTTGAAGTGTTTCAAGTTCTATCGAGGTCGTATACGAATACGGTTATTGTGAAATTCAGATTCATTCTGACTTATAGATTGAAGCCCAGATATTGCGCAAGGTGGCTGAGGCCGTTGATGATATTCATCTACTATGGTACTGAATTGAGAGTCGGCCGCTCAACATTTAATCATGGCTGCCGCTAGCAACACGGAACGAAGCGAAGCGCGTGGCTGTGCCACATGAGATGAGACAATCTAACGTTTATGTAGTAGGAAGTACCTATGATTCAATAATTCGATATGGAACGGAAACATGATGTATCTACTTGCCTATTAATTAGTAAATATTGAATATCAGCAAAGGTTGAAAAGGCCCAGATTAACTAGGTACCGAATATTTGCGGAGATTTTATGACTGGTCTAGGATGATATATAGGTACCTACCTAGGTACCCAAGCAAGGTGTCTACAAGGTTAGTACTCACCATTTCGACCATCGTACATACAGGTTAGGTACTGTATCTCATTAGTAATACTTCACAGGAACCCGCGAACCCCTATCCTTGCAGATACTGCGCTGTAACTGGCTGTAAGGCTGCTCGAGCCCGCTACAAACATCCCTCAACGTGGCGTGCTACAGGCTTAGGAGACGCCAGGCAGCCAGGTATCGCGGCAAGCACAACCGTGGATCTGTAGGTAGGACGCTTGGAGGCTCTGGAAGGTGGAACGCAGGGACGGTGCGGTGCAGCAGGCCGGGTGGGATGGATTTTTGGCTGTTGACAATTCCCCACCTGCGCCGGCACCTGCGCCTGCACCTGCCCGCTGCCATACCATACATACCATAACATATGAATATCCGCCGAGCCTGGCGCCTCCCTAAGATGAGTTAAGCTTGCTTGAGGGTCCCACCTTCCTCCGTCTTAACTCCCCAACACCTCACGGGTGAGCTTGAATCTCATCTCTTCATGCTTGTGTTCCCTATCGCCGTGTTTGTCCCGGCTCAACACTGACTCGATAGCTTCTGGTCCTCGTCCAAATCCTATCTCCACGGCAGACTATATTTCTTTTATCGACCATTTCGAGCACCCGGATCTTGTTCCGGCAGATGCGGACCCTCAGAATTGTGAACGCCCGCTGAGCATTCTTATCCCCGCTGTCTTATCAGCTACCTATCTCGCGACACCACTCCTCCAAACTCGACATCGATACCGACACCACCGCATCAGCCATTCATAATTATTCATGTCGAATTCACCAGAAACAGGGCCGACCACTAGCGGTCATAAACGTCCCCGTAGCGACGACGTCGATGGAGACGACGCCGTACCTCAGCAGGACATCCCCGACAATGCCAGTGTTCCCAAGCCAAAGCGGTTGGCCTGCATGATATGTCGGAAGCGCAAGCTCAAGTGTGACGGTGTACGACCCAGTTGTAGTACTTGTTCTCGTCTCGGTCATACTTGCGCCTATGACGAACAGCGAAGGAAGAGTGGCCCTAAGCGCGGCTACGTGAAGGCCCTGGAGGAGCGACTGAGTGAGTCTCGTCCCCAAACTGCCATCAGCTATTTCGATCGCTAACATGCTGCACAGAACAAGTCGAAACACTGTTGAAAACCCAGGAACCTCCCCAAAATGTCCCCAAGCCCGTTAACGTCGCCATGTCTGGTCCGCCTCAAACAGCATCTCCTGCAAACCTCAACATTTCGAATGCGCCGATACATCTAACAGGAGACCACAATATGGACCAACAATGGAACTTTACTGATAAGTCGCCACAGCAAGGTGTCATGGAAGATTTCAACTTCAATGCCAGTATGGATATGGGCATGAACAACGTTGGAGGAACCTTCACATGGGAAATGATTGGTCTAGGCCTCGAAGAACCTCTGCCACCACAAGATACAATCGACGAGCTTCACCAGATCTACTTTGAAAAGGTCCACCCATCTATTCCGATGATCCACAAGTATCGTTATCTTGCCGCTATGAACCTGTACGTTAGTCTCGTCACCGTTGGAACGCACAGTGGCTAATGCCGTTTCCACAGCGCTCCGAATCAGCGGCCGCCTGTTTGTTTGCGATATGCTATGTGGACTCTTGCATGTACGATCACAGACAAGTACGCGGATTTGAAAGACCTCTTTTACCGAAGAGCGCGTAAGTATGTCGAAGCGGATTACATCAAAGGCTACGGAGAGCACATGATCTCCATTGCTCATTGTCAAACACATACTCTCTTAGCCTCGTATGAGATGAAGATGATGTACTTTCCTCGAGCCTGGATCAACACGGGCTCTGCCATCCGCCTTGCCCAAATGTGCGTATTCCTTGTACACTCGCCGTCTCCTAATACTGACCGTCGCAGGACTGGGCTTCATAGATTAGACGGGACGGGTCTCGATGTAAAGCAGTGCCTTGCACCTCCCAAAGACTGGACAGAACGAGAGGAACGACGCCGAACATTTTGGATGGCCTTCTGCCAAGATCGCTATGCCAGCATTGGCACTGGGTGGCCCATGACGATCGATGAGCGCGACATTATGACAAACTTGCCAGCCTCAGAAGATGCATATAACATGAGCAGGCCTGAACAGACACAGTCCCTGTCCGAGTGCACCAGCCCGATGGGCGCGGGTAAGCTCTCTTCTTTTGGCGGCATCGTACTCATGGCTTGTCTGTTTGGCAGAAACTTGGTACATCTGCACCGCCCTGATGCCGACGATCTTGACCACGATCTCAATGGTCCATTTTGGAAGCGACACCGACAAATGGACAATATATTGCTCAACACATCTCTCTGCCTCCCACCACAACTTAAGCTTCCGACTGGTCTATCTAACCCTAATATTGTTTTTACAAACATGAGCATACACACGTCAACCATCTGTTTACACCAAGCAGCCATTTTCAAGGCGGAGAAAAACAAACTGCCAGCGTCGGTCAGCGCTGAGAGCAAAGTACGATGCATCACAGCTGCCAATGAGATCGCCAGCATTATGCGCATGATCTCTCACATGGACCTTTCGACAGTAAGGGTAAAGCAGGTTTTTTTAGTCGATGCGGACGCTAACATGCTGCAAGGTTAACCCGTTTATATCATTCTGTCTATATGTATCTGCGCGAGTATTTGTGCAATACCTAAAGAGCCGCCCAGATGATAGCCAAACAGCTGACTCGCTACGATTTCTGCTCTCAGCAATGAATGCGCTGAAGCGGCGAAATCCGTTGACGGAGTCGTTCCTCGTCCAGCTGGATGTTGATCTGGAGGCTCTTGCGTTGAGAATTCCCAAGCTTAAGACTGCTTTCCCACGCAATCACGACAGCGTATGTGAACACGAACTGAATTGCCTTTTCTTTAATGCTAACATGATCCAGCCCGGCACCACAGGTGCCCCCAGAGGTGCCAAATGCGACAACCCTGAAGGGTTCCAAGGCATAACGGCGTATCGCAACGAATGCAATTACATGAACCCCTCCGAGAACGATATGGGCCAGCCAGGACCACCCGATATAGTTGAGCCTAACAACGAGATACCAGGTATGCCTGCTACAGGCGATGGGAGTTTTGGAACGCAGGCGTGGATGTCAACGGAGCAACAAATGCCATCAATTCTTACACCCAGTTCGGCGGCCACTTTTGAGAAGACTGGATCTGGAAGTCGGGCCGTTTCAGGCTTTGGGGACATGACAGGTGACAGCCAGGACGCCTCAGGATCCCCAGACGCGATGCAATCAAACCGACCGACACCAAACTCAAGCACAGGATCCGATCAGCGGAACCATCTGGCCCCTGGGCAGATGAATAGATCAGGAGTCAACTCATTTAACGCAAGTCCTATGTCGCCGAACCAGACCTTGATGAACCCAGGTGTACTCGACGGAAGTACACAAGGCTTCTTTGCTGACACATCTGGGTTCGTTATCACGCCAGGCCTGGATCAAAGCGGAGGGTTCAGCATGCCGGATGGATGGGCAGACATAAACGGACAGACAGGCGTTCCCCAAGTGGGTGAAGGTGTTTTGAGAGCTTTAATGAATATGGGATCCATGGATGCGATGGATCTGGGAACGTGGGAATCGAGGGACAGTTGAAGTGGAGCAACATGGAGTTCATGTGGGAAGCCAATCTTTCGGAACCAAGTGGTGAAAGCCAGGCTCGAAAGAAGCAATAATGGTCATCAAGAATGAAAGAGAGGGACACGAAAAGCTGCAACGGACCAGAAATTCAACTGGAGGCGTTTATACGGGACGAATATGTCGACTATGTTGTACAATACGAGATGGAGAATCCGATGAAGGATATGCCTTTGGGCAATTCAACGCCACTGTTTATATTCACAGCAGGTGTAGAATGGTGGTCATATGTTGCATCGTCTATGTCCGAGGCAATGGCTAAGGAGGGTAGGCAGGGCCAAAAAAACGATTCTGCTGAACCTGATATCAATCAATTAAGAGTCACGCCCGGTTAGCTCAATCGGTAGAGCGTGAGACTCTTACGAGTACGCGATCTCAAGGTTGCGGGTTCGACCCCCGCATCGGGCTGTTCCTAT